>NW_007249642.1:123819-151089 GCF_000164805.1 Carlito syrichta
AGATGAGGTCTCGCTGCCCAGGCTGGTCTCGAACCCGCAGGCTCAGGCAATCCACTCACCTCAGCCTCCCAAAGGCGCGGGATTACAGGCTGAGCCACCGAGCCCGGCTCAAAGCTCATTCTTGCTGCTGTGTGGAGGCCTGGCTGTCAGGGAAAAGGAAAAAGGAGGACAATCAGGACACTATAGCAGAAGTTGTGGAAGAGACGATGACAGCCTGCACTAGGGCAGAAATAGTGAAGATGGAGAGACATGGGCAGAGTCAGGGTCTGTTATGGTGACAGAAACAGTGAGACTCGCCTTTGGGTTCTCCAGAGTGAGGAAAATAAGGAAAAGCAAGGCTTCTAGGGATTGGCTGGAGTACCCGGTGAAGGGTTGTATCTCGAATTGAGGAGTGGAAATTTCTTGGAATGTGCTGGGCAGCAAAACAAAGTTTGATCTCAGTTATTTAGCTAGAGGTATCTTTAACCTCCAAGTGGAGATACCCACGAGGGACTTAGCCACATGAGTCCAGGGCACAGGAGAAGGACCCAGACAAGGGTAATCTTGGCTGTATCTCTCCTCTCCCACCTTCTCCTTTTTGGAACCCCTCTTTCCAACTCCCAGTGCCTGAAAGTGATACTTTTGCTGCCCAGGGCCCACAACGGTGGCATCTCCTCTTGGCCTGGCTAACTCATATCTCCTGCTCTGGATTTACTTCTCCCTCTCATAGTTTTCCTTATTAAAACTTCCCTGCTTGATATGATTCTCTTAGACCTCTGCTCTGCACTTTCCAAGGTGAGAATTAATTGTTAGACGATTTGGTAGTAATGCATGACCAATTTTTTGGGATCATCTCAATGTTAACGGAGCTTGTACTTTATAAACACAAGAATTTCCCAGACAGGAAGAAAGCTCTAGTGGTCGATGATTTGGTGTTTTTGGCTTGTTAGTGAAAACACTTCATGGTTAGGAAGGATGTTGACAACTTCATGTTCATTCCATATATACAAAAGACGGTGGACATCAATCCTGCTTAGTAACAATTAAGCATACATGTGGTGATTAAATTCCTCTTCAATCTCATGCCAAGATCTTTTCTGTAGTACTCGAAACTTTGGGAACCACATTTTATTTATATTTCCTAATGAGTTTTAAATAAATCTTGACCAGGACAACATTTTTCATTAATCAGGTAGGAAAGAAAGTGTACAGCATGAAGCTTTTTTTGTTTTCACCTTTTTTGGTTATATTTTATCATTTCTACTTGAATAGTCTGCCTGTTTTCTTTCTATATGAGGAGTCTGACCTCACAATTTTGAATAGTTGAGCAGTTTTTTCTAGTCCAAAAAACTAGTGTTTTAGTGAGGGAAACAAATGATGCCAGAACATTTTAAACTTGTCTACATTGCTTAAATAAGTGCTAAGATATGGAGGTGAGGGTCAGAATTGGGTCCTTAAAACTCCAGGAGGTCCTTAAAACTCCAAGATTGGCAGAGTCTTTGATGTCATCTCCTTCAACAACTCATCATGTGGGGCATTGTCATCTGCTTAATTCCCATCAATAAGACATCTAAATTTAAAAATTACATAAAGTAATTATTGAAAATTATATAAACAGTCATAACAAAAAAGATAGAAAGAAGGGAGGGAAGAAATTAGGAAAGAAACAAAGGAAGAAAGGCAGGAAAAAAGAAAGGAAATAGCAGTTCTTATTTTTCATCACTCAGAAGTCACTGTATTAAGACTAGCCCTTCTTGAAGCCTCATAGAAATAAGACATTGAATTTCTAAACAGCTTGTTCTATATTTTGAGCTCTGATTATTTCTTGTTAAGACCTACTTTGGCATTTTGTAGTATAGCATGAAGTTAATATGAAATTTGGACAAATATGGTTCACTTTCAAAATCCTATACAGTGGAATTCCTTCATAGTTAATAAAATGTTAATTTGTATCCAACTTCACATAAAAGAACAAGTACTTGTAATTATTAGCTCTGCAATTTTAAATAAAAGGACAAAAGATTGGCGTAGGACTGTTTTCATTTGAAGGTTTTTTTTTTCCTTTCTTCTCTTAATACTTTAGTGATTTATTCATTATAAAGCTATGGGTTGAAATTTAATTTACCCCTTGTAATAGAAATAATATTTGTTAGTACCTTTATCAATTTTTAAGGGATGTGCCTCGCCTCTAGCATATTGAGTCATGTGACCTTTTTTGGGATGAGGAATAGTTTGTGATAATTCTCCTTCATCTCTGTCCTTGAAGAATATAGAGTTAATTTATAGATCATTTTCAAGGTTAGGGTAATTTTAAACAAAACTAGGAATACTCATGATTTTTCTAAAAATGATCATTTATACAATTCATGCTCATTGCAAAAATTGAGAAGTAGAAAACAAGAATCTCTCTTACTTTTAAACCAAGAAAGAAATGCTTTAGTTTTAAGATTTTTAAGAAATTTTAAATTGGGGTCAAAGCCTCACTGGTGCTAGTTCTCAGATCTGACACTGCCCTCTGTCACCATTGGCCATTTTTAAGGAATCCTTTAGTTGGTCCTCTGCACTTTCCCTATGTTTGATATGGGATTCCTCCACTTTACAATTAAATGGAGGGCTGCTGTACATAGAGGATATCAGAGAGCAGATAAAAACTGCATAAATTTAGAGGCCTTTGGGATATGTGAATTACAAGGCCTCAGAGAGCTGGCCTGCTCTCAAGAGTCAATGTGAAACAGACTCCATAGGTAGCATATGTCCCTTGCCACCCTTGATTAATTTGGAGCAACTTTAGCTTGGCTCTAAGACTTTTACTTGCTCGTATTTAAAAAATTTATTTTACATTGAATATTTTCTTGATTTGGCCCACTTGTGCCCTCATATGCCCATGAATATTTAGTCGTAGAAATGTGTGTCATGAATGTGTAAAAAAGAATAGAAAAGAAATAATAAATTATACTTAAATTTCTCTGAGTCTAGGTTCTTCAAATGTAGGTTAATATAAATTTACGTGGATGAAATTTCCATTAGTGACATCAAACTAGATACAACATGTATAAAAAGAAGGGAAGGTAGAAAATATCCCCTTGAGAAATTCTTGCTCAGTGTATATGTGAATAAATTCAGCAAGTAAGGCTCAACAATTTTTTTCTTAATGGGTGTATCACTGAATAAGCAATGGATAGACTTTCTTATAGGAAATTACACTCCATTCAAAAATATTCAAGCATGGACATCTTAGACATAGCAAACTGTCATTATATCTCTCTGGTAACAGACCAGTAACCCAATATGGCCTCTTTTATAATAGAACCTTTGGCAAGACCAAAATAAATTATTCTGTGTCATGTTAAGTGTTTGTGCTTGTGTGGTATAAACAACAAGCATAGTTTATCAGAGTAATTTTTTAACATTTTATTTTCAAAAGGCAGTTTTTCTTTTAATTGGTAAGCAAAATAATTTTTGGTCTTGAAGACAGACTATAAATTTTACCTACCAGGTCTCCTACTCAGTTTGTCTTTGTTTGTCTTGATCATAGATTTCTTAGTAAGAAGCTTTTTCCTCTGAGTATTAATTGAAAATAATCAGTGGCAATTGTTTAGCATTGCAGCTGACTGGGGCAGCAATTATAATCGGGACAAACAAGATATTGACAAACAAACAAATAAAAACAGGAAAAACTGGGGTGGGCAATAGAAACCCAACATATTTGTAGGAATCCAAACACTTATTTGTATGCACAGGACTGTGTACAAACTCAGTAAAGGACTAAAAAGTCTTAAACTCTTAGCTCTGGCTAACCTTGAAGCTCTCAGCAAGCAGAACAAGAAGCTAAGGAGAGTTGTTAAACTATCTGCTTGGACATTTAAGGTATTCCTCAAGAAAGTGACCAAACAAATAGCAGCACAGGTAGTGACAACAAACAGCACTAAGAGCAAACCATTGACAGGTGGAGAGTCTGATTCCTAAAGTTGTCATAGTACATTACTTAAAATGTCTACTTTTCTTTTTTTTTATATTGATATTTTTTATTTTGATATTGTGGGGTACAGTTAAGGGTTAGGTATACAAATATGCTTCATTCAGGCCCCCTTGTTGATAACAGGTGTCTCCCCGTCTCCAGACAGATGTTTATTACCATTAGTCCCAACCCCCCCCATAGTTTCCCAACACTGTCATTTTCTTATAGTAGTGCATTGGATGATCAAGGTCCACTATATGAGTGAGAATATGTGATACTCAGATCTTTGTTTCTGTGAGAGGTCACTTAGTATTATAGACTCTAGCTCCATCCAGGTTGTTCATTTTTATGGCTGCATAGTATTACATCGTGTATATGTACCACATTTTTTTAATCCAGTCCTCTTTGGATGGACAGTGTGGTTGGTTCCAGGTTCTTGCTATTGTGAACAATGCTGCAATAAACATTCATGTGCAGATATCTTTTTTATAGAGTGATTTGAGTTCTTCAGGGTATATTCCCAGTAGGGGGATTGCAGGGGCATATGGGAGACTGATGTTTAGAGCTTTTAGGAATCGCCAAACTGCTTTCCACAGAGGTTGCACTAGTTTACACTCCCACCAACAGTGTAGAAGTGTTCCCTTTTCGCCACACCCTCTCAACAGCTGTTATTTTTTGAGTTGTTAATAATTGCCATTCTGACTGGAGTTAGGTAGTATCTCAGAGTGATTTTGATTTGCATCTCTGTGATGATTAATGAGGTTGAGCATTTCTTCATGTGTCTGTTGGCTGCTTGGATGTCTTCCTTTGTGAAGTGTCTGTTCATATCTTTTGCCCACTTTATAATGGGGTTGTTTGTTTTTTTCTTTTTAGCACGTTTGAGTTCCTTGTAGATCCAGGATGTTAAGCCTTTGTCAGACCTGGAGTTGGCAAATACTTGTTCCCAGTCTGTTCCTGCTCTCTTGATGGTTTCTTTGGCTTTGCAGAAGCTTGTCAGTTTAATGAGGTCCCACTTGTCTATCTTATCCCTTATCGCCTGTGGGCTTTGAGTTTTGTTCAGGAATTGGATGCCAGTTCCAATTTCCACGAGGATATGTCCTTCATTTTCTAAGGTTCTTATGGTTTGAGGTTTTACATTTAGGTCCCTGATCCATTTGGAGTTAATTTTTGTGTATGGGGATAGATAGGGGTCCTGTTTCAATCTTCTGCATGTGTTCAGTCAGTTTTCCCAGCACCATTTACTGAATAGGTTCTCCTCTCCCCAGTGGTAGGTGGTGGAGGCTTTGCCAAAGATGAGTTGGTTGAGAAATTGAGGTCTTGCCTCAGGAAACTCAATTCTATTCCATTGGTCTATATGCCTGTTCCTATACCAATACCAAGCTGTTTTGATGATTGTAGCTTTATAGTAAAGTTTGAAGTCTGGTAATGTGATACCACTTGCTTTGTTTTGTTTTTGTTTTTGTTTTTTTTTGCTGAGGATTGTTCTGGTTATTCTTGGTCATTTGTGTTTCCATATGAATTCCTGTGTTGTTTTTTCTAGGTCTCAGAAGAATGTTGCTGGTAATTTGATAGGTATTGCGTTGAATCTGTAGATTGCTTTAGGTAGGATGGACATCTTCACAATGTTGATTCTTCCAATCCATGAGCATGGAATATTTTTCCACTTGTTTGTGTCATCTTTGATTTCTTTGAGCAGAGTTTTGTAGTTTTCATTGTAAAGTTCTTTCACATCTCTGGTTAGGAAGATGCCAAGGTATTTCATTTTTTTTGTGGCTATTGTGAATGGAATTGTGCTTCTTATTTGGGTTTCTGTTTGTTTATTATTGGTGTAAAGAAATGCAATTGTCTTTTGCACATTTATTTTATATCCTGAGACTTTGCCGAAGGCCTTTATCAGTGTAAGGAGGTTTTTGACAGATTCTCTTGGGTTTTCAAGGTATACGATCATGTCATCTGCAAAGAGAGATAATTTGACTTCCTCTTTTCCTATTTGGATACCCCTGATTGCCTTCTCTTCTCTGATTGCTCTAGCCAGGACTTCCAATACTATATTGAACAAGAGGGGTGAGAGTGGGCATCCTTGTCTTGTTCCAGTTTTCAGGGGAAATGGTTCCAATTTTTGTCTGTTTAGGAGTATGCTGGCTGTGGGTTTCTTGTAGATGGTTTTTACTACTTTGAGGTATGTTCCCTGCATGCCTAGATGTTTGAGGGTTTTTATCAAGAAGGGGTGCTGGATTTTATCAAAAGCTTTTTCAGCATCTAATGATATAATCATGTGGTTTTTGTTTTGACATCTGTTGATGTATTTAATTACATTTATTGTTTTACCAATGTTGAACCAGCCTTGAGTCCCAGGGATGAATCCTACTTGGTCATAATGGATGATTTTTGAGATGTGTTGTTGAATCTGGTTTGCTAGGATCTTGTTGAGAATTTTAGCGTCTATGTTCATCAAAGATATTGGCCTGTAGTTCTCTTTTTTTGTTGAATCTTTACCTGGCTTGGGTATCAATGTGATTTTAGCTTCATAAAATGATTTGGGGAGGGTTCCATCTTTCTCAATCACCTGAAATAACTTCAGTAGGATTGGACTCAGTTCCTCCTTAAATGTCTTGTAGAATTCTGCTGGAAAGCCATCTGGTCCGGGGCTTTGTTTTGTAGGTAGTTTTCTTATTGCATAGGCAATTTCCTTGATTGTTAGTGGTCTATTTAGGGTCTCAATTTCTTCTTGTTTCAACCTAGGCAGGTTGTGTGATGACAGAAAGTCTTCCATTTCCTTGAGGTTTTTAAGTTTGTTTCCATACAAGTGTACATAGTAGTCTCTGATGATCTTTTGTATTTCTTCAGGGTCAGATGTGACTTCATCTTTTGTGTTTCTGATTGTGCTTATTGGGGTTTTTTCTTTCTTTTTCTTGGTCAGTCTAGCTAGGGGACCATCGATCTTGTTTATCCTTTTGAAGAACCAGCTTTTTGTTTCATTGACTTTTTTTGTATTGTCTTTTTGTCTTCTATGTCCTGAATTTGGGCTTTTATTTTGGTGATCTGGATTCTTCTGCTGAAATTAGGGTTTTTGTGATCTTGCTTTTCCAGCTTCCTTAGGTGGCTTGTTAGGCTATAAATTTGTACTCCTTCCATTTTCTTCATGTGTGTTTGTAGGGATATAAATTCCCCTCTTACTATAGCTTTTTAGGTGTCCCAGAGATTTTGGTAAGAAGTTTCTTCATTTTCATTTGTTTCCAGGTATCTTTTGATCTCTGTTTTGATTTCATTATTGATCCAGGAGTTGTTTAGCATCATGCTGTTTAGTGTCCATGTCTTTGTGGGTTTTGGGGGGAACTTTTTGGTGTCAATGTTTATTTTTATTCCACTGTGGTCTGAGAAGGTGCATGGTAGAATTTCGGTCTTTTAAAATTTGCTTATGCTTGATTTATGGACGATAATGTGGTCGATCTTGGAATACGTCCTGTGTGGTGATTAGTAGAATGTGTATTCTCTGGTCTTTGGATGGAGTGTTCTGTAGGTATCAATTAAGTCCATTTGGTCCAGAGTCACATTGAGGTTCCGAATCTCGTTGCTAATTTTTTTCCTAACGATCTGTTGAGGATTGTGAGTTGGGTATTAAAGTCCCCAGTTATGATGGTGTTAGAGTCAATATCTTTCTTTAGTTTTGCTAGGAGTTGCTTTATAAAAGTTGGTGCACCTATGTTAGGTGCATATATGTTTAGGATAGATATTTCTTGTTGATGGAGTGAGCCTTTTATCATTATGTAGTGGCCCTCTGTAACATTTTTAATTTTTGACAGCTTAAGTGGTATTTTGTCTGAAATTAGGATCACGACTCCTCCTTTCTTTTGTGTTCCATTCGCCTGGAAATTTGTTTCCCATCCTCTTACTTTGAGTCTGTGCATGTCCTTTCTGGTGAGATGGGTCTCTTGAAGGCAGTATATTGTTGCCTGGTGATATTTTATTCATTTTGCTATTCTATGTCTTTTCAGTGGTGCATTTAGTCCATTCACATTCAGGCTAATTATTGAAATATGAGAGTTCATCCCTATCATAGAGTTCTTTTAGAGTTGTTTTTTCACTTGGTTTAATGTCTTTCTTTTGTTTTGGGGGTTGGTTCATGTGTATTTTATTCTTTTTCCTGTACTCTTGTGAAAAATGGTGCTCTTTTTTCCCCCCTTTTCTTCTGTGTTTAGTACTTTCTTAAGTGTTTCATGTAGAGGCAGTTTGGTGGTAGCGTAAATTCTTAGGGATTGGATATCTGGGAAAGATTTTAATTCTCCCTTGCTGATGAAGCTTAATCTGTCAGGGTAGGTTATTCTTGGTTGAAATTGTTTATCTTTTAGGACTTTGAAGATAGGGCTCCAAGCTCTCCTAGCCTGCAGGGTTTCTGTAGATAAATCTGCTGCTATTCTAATTGGTTTTCCATGGTAGGTGATCTGACCTTTTTCTCTTGCTGCCTTTAGGATTTTTCTTTTTGCTTACTTTGTTTAGGCAAATTATTATGTGTCTAGGAGTTGGTTTTCTCATTTGTTGTCTTGCAGGGGTTCTCTGGCTCTCTTGTGTTTGAGTTTTTGCGTCATTGATTAGATAAGGGAAGTTTTCTTGAATGACCTCATGGAAGTTTGTTCCAATGTGGTCTCTGTTTCTTTCTGCCTTAGGCAGACCAATTACTCTTAGGTTAGACCTCTTGAGGTAATCACTCATCTCTTGAAGGTTTTTTTCTGTCTTTTTGAGCTTGATTTCTGTGTTTTTGAGAGTTTGGGTTATTTCTGTATTTTGATCCTCAAGCTCTGAGATTCTTTCTTCTGCTTGGGTAATTCTTCTTTCCATGCTTATCAGTTTATTGTTTATTTCATTCACAGTATTCTTTATTACTGTTATCTCAGATATCAGCTCCTTTCTAGTTTCTTCTTGAGTCTCCTCAATTCTTTTTAATCTCTCCATTAATGTCTTGATGTCTAGGGTTGTATTTTGAGTCCAGTCATTCTGGGGGCTCTTCATTGTTTGCATTCCAAAGTCAGTTTTCTCAGTGTCTGCCCTCTCAGGAGTCTGGGAGAGACCCATATTCTTCTTTTGGTTTTTCTTCATTTGTGTAGATTTTTCTCTCGTCCCTTAGTGGATCAAGTTCCTGAGATCTAATCTCCAGCCTCTTCCCTCTGTTTCTCTTGCAGGCAGTTAGCTTGTTTCCTGGGAGATCTGTGACACTGGTCTCTATTCAGCGTAGGGGAGCGGCTTAGTCTCCTGTTAATGATGTCACCGTGGGAACCGAGGTGGAGGCTCTGATAGGTGGGAGGGGCAATGCAATGTAAATATGCCTTGAAAATGGCAGAGGTGGTGGTTTTACTTTCACTTTTAGGGACGCTCCTGTGGGTCTCTAGGTGGGACCAGCTGCACAGCTGGGCACTGGATCTGGGGTGCCTCCAGCAGGCTGGGCTGGAGGAGAGGGTCGGGCGTTCCCTCCTCTGGAGCTGGAAGCCTGTGATCAGCACCCTACACCAGCTTGGGCTTCTGCCCCCTTACACAGGCTTGTGGTCGCACACACTGAGTGCCTCAGCCAGGGTGGGCCTGGGGCTTCCAATCTCCAAAGCTCCAGAGGGTAGGTGGTGGCTCTGGGTCCCTCCCAGGGCACTTTAGCCAGAAATGGGACTGGTATCTCTAAGGGGCGGGTGCTCAGAGCCTCCCTGCATGACTGGCAGCTTTGCTCTGGGTGCTGGTCGAGCCAATGTAGCCAGGGATGGAGCTGGGATCCAGGATTTGGGATTCCCCAGCTGGCCGGAATCACATGTAGTGGAGCAGCCATGGTCAGGCTACAATGTCTGGCCCTGCATGGGACCAAAAGTCCCCAAACCTCATACCAGTGCGGCTGGAGGTGGGCGGGGGGTGGGTACAGGAAGAAAAGTAATAGTCTTTTTGGGAAACTCACATTCGGAGAATCTCAGGGATGCACCTATGTGGTCGCCATCTTCAGGTCACCTCTCAACATGTCTACTTTTCGATTAAAAATTACAGAATGTGCAGGGAAACAAAATATGCATACATACATAGAGAAATGAATGGCCCATAGAAACAGTTCCTGAGAAAACCTAGGCAAATTTACTTGGCAAAGACTTTAAGACAGCTATTTAAAATTTTTTCAAATAAGTAAAGGAAACTGTAATGAACTAAAGGGAAGTGTAAGAATACTGCCTCTTCAAATAGAGAATACAAATAAATAGACAGAAATTATTAAGAAGAAATAGATCTTTACGTGTACAATGACCATTTGTATACCTAACACTGAATTGCACACTGCAGCTCTAAAGTAAACATTAAAAAAATAAGAAGAAGCGAATCAAAAATTTGGAGCTGGAAAGTGTAAAACAGAAATGAAAAATTTATAGGAGGGTCTCACGAGAAGATTTGAAGTGGGAAACAAAAGAATCAGACAACTTCAAGATAGTTCAACTGAGGTATTCAGGCTGAAAAACAGAAAGAAGGGCAAAGAAAAATAAACAGTCAAGACCTGTGTGGCACCCGTAGGCATACCAACATATGCATAATAGGAATTCCAGAAGAAGAAGGGGAAGAACGAATATTTGAAGAAATAATTCATAAAGATGATTTAAACTTGGTAAAAAAAGGATCATTAACTTATACATTCAAGAAGCTAAACAACACTAAGAAGAACAGATTCAAGTAGATCCACACCTAGTCACTTGTAGTCAAACTGCCGAAAGAAAAAGACAAAAAGAATTTTGACAGCAGAATGAAGTGATAGATCACGTACAAGAAGTTCTCAAAATTGTTAAGCTAATTTCTCATCAGAAAACACAGAGACTAGAAGACAATAGGATGACACAGTCAAAATTCTGAAAGAAAAAGGGAGTCAATTAAGAATTCTATGTGCACAGACTTTGTAGCCACTTGGGTGGATTTAGAGTTTATCATACTCAGTGACCTATCACAGAAACAAAGAACAGAGTACCATATGCTCTCACTCATAAGCAGACCTTGAACAATTATCATAGTACTGCAAGAAAGGGATTGGCAGTAGCAGGAAACTGCCAGGGGAAAAGGGATGGGATTGGCAGTTGAGGGAAGCTGCCAGGGGAGGGAGGGGCACACCTCATCAACAAGGGTACCTGCATAATGAACCCTAACCCTAACCTGAATTGCACCCTACATCTTTAAGATTAAAAAAAAAATTTTAAAAGAATTCTATATACAACAAAACTATCCTTTAACTATGAATTGAATTATGAATTAAAATTATGAAAAAAACAAAAACAGAAAATTTGAGACTAGCACATCTGCCCTACAAGAAATAATAAAGGAATTTCTTCAGGCTGAATGAAAGGAAACAAGGTGGTAACTCAAATTCAAATAATGAAATAAAAAGCACCAGAAAAACTAATTATGTAGATAAATGTAAAGGCCAAAATACATGTTTTATGTTTATCAATCTTTTTTTTTTTTTGAGTTGGAGACTCACTCTGTCACCCAGGCTGGAGTGCAGTGGCACGCTCACAGCCACCCCAGCATCGACCTGCGGGGCACAGGTGATCCTTCTGCCTCAGCCTTCTGCCTCAGTCTTCTGCCTGGAACTACAGTCATGCACTACCATGCCCAGCTAATTTTTTTTTTTAATTGTGGAGATGAGGTCTTGCCAAGTGGCCTAGGTTGTTCTCGAACCCGTGGACTCAGGCAATCCCCTCACCTCAGTCTCCCAAAGTGCTGGAATTACAGGCTTGAGGCACCATGCCCAGTCTATGTTTTATGTTTGTAACTCTTGTATTCTCTTATCAGACTTAAACTATAGTTGTATGAATGCATACATACATAGGTAAAAAATATTTATAAATCTTCATCGATGGTCATATGAAATATGAAATTTGTATGATAATAGTAGAAAGTAAGGGGGAAATAGTTATATAGGAACAAAGTGATATACAGATGCAGCTAAAATTTCCTTGTTATGCTTAGTATTAGTCTTAAATTGGTGCTAGAAAATCAGTATTAGGAACTCATTTGCAAGAGTTTAATATTAAAATTTCTTTGGAAAATATGTATTTACTTCTTATTTGTGTTCTTTGAAATTCTCTGTTCCTCTCTCTACCAACAAAATCAAGGAATAATATTTTATTGCATTAGTAAATCTTTACTGTTTGTCAGACTTCAGTGAATTCTATGACTTTCCTCTGGTGGATTATCTTGTTGAATAAGAAAACATCACAACAGAGTACTGGACCCTATCCACTCATTTTTACACACCCCAAGCTTTAGCAACACCATATGAGAAGATTTTTAAAAAGAGAGAGAATGAGAATAAAAATGACATAAGTAATATAGGAGTGGCAGCTTTCATATTTCCATTAAGTATATCAGTATAGAAGTTCATAATAAACCATAAATGTATTGAAAAAAATAGGACCAAGATATATGTCACATGGAACATTATACTTGTATTTTGTTTCCTTGTTGTCTTCAGTTTTCCCACAAAAGTTCTTTGTTTTCTTCCTGCAGCAAGATATTTCCTGAAGGTTTTCCTGAGGAGTTCTCTGTGGCAGCCATGTTTCGTGTACGAAGAAATACCAAAAAGGAACGGTGGTTTTTGTGGCAGGTTTTAAACCAGCAGAATATGCCACAGGTAAGGCACTGTGAAAGGTATGCTTATGAGTTTTTTTTGTGTGTGGTTAGACCAGGTGAATCTTTAAACTATAAGCACCATTTGGGGAGCAGATCTAGTATCTGAATATTCTCTTTTAGAAGAATCATCATCAACAACAACAACAAAATGCCGGTTTGCCATAGTTAGGATCATCTTGCTGAGATCGGTAATAGTAAAGTCTGATAGGTGAGACAGGGATAGTTTTTTTTTTCTTCTAGATTTATCTTTTATCTAAAGATGTTGAACTGCTTTTTCTTCCTAACTGCTTTATTGACTAATTCTACCTCACTAATAACTTCTTCACTTTCTGTCATCTCTGACATTATGTATTGTTTTTAAAGCAATTTATTATTTCATCTGATAATCCTTGGTGAGTTAAGGGTTGAGACCTAAATATTCATTTCATTGATAAAACATTTATGAGACACAAACTATTTGCTAGGTAGTGACAAGATCCAAGACCTAAAAATCAGAATTTCTGCTCTCAGGGAGCATGAGGTCTAAGTTGGCTGACATTTAGGACAACAACATAACACAGCATAATTGCAATACAGGTGAAGTGGTAAAGGTAAGTTTGGTGTTGGGTGGGGATTATGGGACCATAGAAAGGACAGCTCACCAAAGTTGGGGACAGGAAAAGAGGAGTCCAGGAAAGCTTGTGGAGAAGACAGCATTTGGGCTGAAAAGAGGGGGTGCAGGTCCTCCAAGGAGGAGAGATGAACCTCAAAATTACTTATTGGTACCACGCACTTTTGTTTACTTCTAAACATATCCACTGAAATATTTTTAATTTTCGCTGGACTCTAAGTCTGTTAATATTGTCACAATGTTGTGGTGAGAAGATAAGTTGAAGTTAAGTACTATGTCCTCACACTGTGCAAGAGTCATCAAAGGTTAAAGAAGTTGATCTTTCCATGCTAAGGGAAATGATCATATTCTCATTATTAAATTAGTAACCTTGACTCCTTCAGTTACTAATACAGATAATTTATTCATACATAAATATACATTACTTTTTTAATAATTACATAATTTAATTAAAAGTGTATATTTTATATGAAAACAATCTGCATATTTATACTTTTAGATATTCCTTTAAAAGGAGCATATTGTTGAGCCGGGCTCGGTGGCTCAGCCTGTAATCCCGCGCCTTTGGGAGGCTGAGGTGAGTGGATTGACTGAGCCCGAGGGTTGGAGACCTGCCTGGGCAGCCAGACCTCATCTCTACAATAAATCAAAAAAATCACCCGGGCATGGTAGCTCATGCCTGTAATTCCGGCTACTGGGAAGGCTGAGGCGGAAGGATCACTGGAGCCCAGCAGGTCGAGGCTGCGGTGGCTGGGAGCGGTCACTGCAATCCAGTCTGGGCAACACTGCACTCCAGTCTGAGCGGTCACTGCACTCCAGAGTGAGACTCCAACTCAAAAAAAAAAAAAAAAAAGGAGAATATCGTATTCACCAGAATACTCCACATTTAAACCATTTTTGTAGCTGGGTATTGGCTGTTCTTTTAGGTTAACAAACCTGGTGGACACAGGTGCCATCTGAAACATTTTACTAAGTGCTTCGGTTATACTAACATGCATTTTGTGCTTTTCTTTGTGTGTTTAATAATTTTGAACATTGACTTTTAAAACATTTAAAGAGATTTGTTTTTTTTTCAGGTTTCTGTCGTAGTTGATGGTGGAAAGAAGGTAGTGGAATTTATGTTTCGGGACCCCGAGGGAGACGTGTTGAACTTCATTTTCAGAAATCGAGAACTTCGTCATTTGTTCGATCGTCAGTGGCATAAACTTGGCATTGGGGTACAATCTCGGGTCATCTCACTCTACATGGATTGCAATTTGATTGCAAGCCGGCAGACTGGAGGAAAAGACACTGTGGATTTTCGTGGGCGGACAGTTATTGCGGCCAGGGCTGCAGATGGCAAGCCTGTGGACGTAAGTCACGATGCTAGTTGCGAGAGAGAACTGGTAGCATTTCTAACTCAAAGCAAAATATCTTATTAAAAAACACGTTCCTGTAATTACTGCTTAATAGATTTCCTTCTCACCAATTTCATTAATTTAATTAATTTGCCATCAGATGCGTGAAGAATAGCTATGTTATTTCAAACTATACTATTTTCTTTCTATTTCTCCATTTTCTCCAGCAGGTGAATTACAAGATTAGCACATGCTTTAAAAAAAATAAGATAGTCAAGAGTAAATTTCAGTAAAAATTGAAAAGATGATACAAAATATAAGCTTGGTCTAAGTGCATATGTTTTAAATAGAAAGAACTGGAAAAAGATGAATTTTAAATTAAATGATTCCAGATTATCTGATGGTTTCACTCAAGGACAATAGGCTGTTTCTTTTATCCTCACAATAGCAATTGCTTTGTATTGCAGACTATTTTTCATAAGTTTTTTAATGGTTTTCTGGGGTTTTATTGTACAGAAACCGTCACTAAATGTATCAGTAGGTCATTTGAATGAGAAAAATTGATTAGGAAAACCTGTCAAATAAAAAGATCGTTTAAAAAATACATTTGAAACTAAGACAATACAGATATTATTGGTTTTCCTAGAGAACAAATCTTACAATCTTAAAAAAGTGAAATATACCTAAAGTTGATAGCTGTGTGTTTTGGGGTGTCATTATTTATACACTTAGTTTATAGCTTATTTATTTCTTAGTTATTGCAAGAGCAGGATCCAGTCTTGGAGCTCTTGAACCTCAGAAGACTGAGTGTTCCATATTCTGTGTCTCATTAACTTTCCACCCAAGGAAAGATTTAATCCCAGAACTTGAGGTATGTCCTTATAAAAAGGACATAATGTGAAAACCATGGTAGTACAGTGGTTTTACAGTTTATCATGGATTCTTGGTTCATTAGAAGATGAAATTGAAGCTATGTTGCAAATGTGGCTATTTTAGGAGCCAGTCACTGAGTTAAACAAGCAACATACATTTCTTTAAAAAAAAAAAATGATTGGTTCTACTAAAACTTTAAGTAGACTAACTTTTCATCATCCCTATGCAGGCTCTGTGATTCATAAGATCTGCTGCAGTGTGAAATGTACTTGTTTGGGCTGTGTGTTATAAGAAAAAAATTCTCTTGCGTGAATTTTATTTTACATATCCTACCCGTGCGCTTTTGTGAGAAAGTGACAAAACTGATATAAAGTATTTTTTTAAAGTCAAATATTCATTTTAACAAGCATCAGTACAGACTTAGCCCTCAACATTCTCCTTCTAAAGCACGATGTCAATAAAATATTCTAAAGTAATGGATGCATTATGAAACCACGATTGAACTAGATTGACTGTAGCTTCCATGTCATGGGTCTCAGTCAGGTTCTAATCCTTTGAAAATCTTTAGTTAAGTAATATAATTCATATGTAGGGCCTCAACCCAGTGGATGGTATATAATTGGATTTAAATACTTATTGGCTATTTAAATAACAATGATAGTGATGAAATGAGTTTGAGTTAATAGAAATATTAATTAATTGAAGTCACCATTCTTTATTCTACCTAATTAGTATGTTATTGTCAGTATTTCATTAGACTATGTAAGACAGCACACTTAAACTTTACAAATAAAGTTTAACCCTAACAAACTTGCAAGAAATTTAATGTAGTCTTATGGTTTTGCATTGCCTGCAGATGTTAGGCTGAGGTGTTCAAAGTTCTTAATGCTTTCTATGAGTTGAATTGGTTTTTTTCACCTCAGTCTAAAGTAAAAATTGCAGCTTTTTTTTCTCCTTTTCTTTCTTTCTTTTTTTTTTGGTGTTGAGGGTAGAGATTCACAACTAGTTACAAATGTCTGATTTCTATTAGCATACGGTTGGTTATTACAAAGTACATTTGAGTCTTTCTATAGAAAGTATCAATTGACCTCAAAGTCATGCATTATCTGCTCTATTACATTGGGAGAAACAGTCAGACAGAGACAGAGAGAGGAGTGAGAAAGGAGAAAAAAGGGGGGAGGAGAAAGATTGTTTCTAACCTACCTTATATATCAAATACTTTATAATTATTAATTGAATTATTACATTAGTAGTCACAACTAATTTCAAACCTCCATTCAATATCTACATATATAAAGCGTTATTAGATATAACATTTCAGTCCTTAAAGAATTCAAACAGCCTATTTAAGCATTTGTCATATTGATATTTTATCAACAGTCTGCACTATTTTTTTTCCTTAGGTGACAGTTTGATCTTACATTTAAGGGCATCATTAAACTTTCCTTGAGCTACTTTTAATTTCATGTCCAAATGCCAAAAACTTGAATCTACTATGCAAATAGAAGGAATCAATTATTTTTTGTAAAGAGATTATAAGTCTTGCTGAGGATCATACCAATATAACATAAAATCAATAAGTTCTAGAAAAAAAAACTCATGAAATATAGATTAAAAATAGATACCTTTTCTTTCCTTACTGGTAAAAGTGCATCTATCAGTGCCTCAAATAGAGTCTCAAATTACAAAAAGCCTAAAAAAACTACTAAAGTCTTTCCCATCATGTGTCGTAGCTTTGACTATCTTTTCTCCAGAATTTTTTACCTTAAAATGTCCTCATGTTATGGACAGGTTTTATTGTATTGCATTACAATGCCTTTCTTTAATTAAGTACTTCTTTTTATTGTTTGAAACAATTAGCCAAGATTTGCAGTTGCTTTTATGACCTGATTTCCTTTATCTGTGGATTTTTCTCTGCTTCTAATTGTTTCTCAGGTTGTCTATAAAATAATGAATCCTAAATTAAATAAAAACATTAAAATATCTACCAGTAATTTATCTGTATCAGCTTTTCTTTTCTTTCTACTTAAATTACCATAGTTCTTAACTGACTAAGTGTGATTCTCAAAAAACTAATGATGTTTTTATTACTGATTCTTTTAATAGATTGAACTTCACCAACTTAAAATCTACTGTAATGCAAACTTCATAGCTCAAGAAACATGCTGTGAAATATCAGACACTAAGGTAAGTTCATTTTTTTTGCTTGTGGAGAATGAAGAATGTCTCTTATTTTTACTTGTAGAGTCTATAGAGTGCAAACGTAAGGAAGACTGTGTCTTTTGTTGAAGCCAAGTGAGTAATTTATTCCCAGTAAGAAAGCCTTTGGAGCCCTGCCCTATAGTTTATTTTCACAATATAACCCTGAATTTGGAAGATAAATGTCCTCACTTTGAGCTCAACATAATAAAAAGGGATTCTATGCCTTTCTCCCTAATCCATGTTCCAACAATGTTATCACCATTTTTCCAGTTAAAGAAGTTTTGAATCTTTGAAGACATGTTATTCTCACTTATTTCCCTATTCTAACTTGCACCCATGCTGACTAGTTTTCCTTTGTGAGTTATATGCCATCCTCATCTTCCTTTTCCCTGTTACTGTGAAAGTTCACCTTTACCTCATGCCTGGACTGGTGCATTATCACATCAGCTGCCTTCCTTATTCCCAGTCCTTTTTCTTTGCAGCATAACTGGAATAAGCCTCTGAGTCACTGCACTGAGTATACATTCACTGTCTTCCAGTACACACTTGCTCTTCAGAGTCACTGATGTTCTAGATACCGTGCTAAGGAACATGGTTAACAAACATGAATAAGGCCCTTCCTGCCGTCTGTTCATCTTTTTCTTAAGGCCTTAGGTGACTCCCTGTTGGCAACAAAATATAAATGCAGTTCCTTTGCCTTTCATGCAAAATATGTTCTACCTAACTGTATATCAATTACTTTCTTATGCCATCTTCTTTGCTAAGAAAAAGATTAAATTCGATACTCCCTGTATCTGTTATCATATTGGTCATGTGTACTATCTTTTATTACTAGGTATAATTGTATTTGTTTTTAGCATATTTAAGCAAAAATTAGACTCAGTGAGGAAAATTTTACCTTTATAATCTTTTTCACTCCTAGTGCTTTATGCAGAGAAGACAATCATTTGGTTTGTTGACTTATTCACTACTAAAAGAGATAAATGGAACAGAAAGGCGTTTGAAGGGAACTAATTTTAAAAGCTTACAGAAAGAATATGCAAAAAGTAAAAGTAAACAGTGAGAAATACTTTTCCTTTGGATCTTAGATTTTTCTAGATGTTCTATACTTACCATAGTAAATTATATGAAATGTTCAGCAATAATTTACAACTACTGCTGTAATAAATATTGTATTGTTATTGTAATAAATATTTTTAACTTCTGCAGCCCACTTTGGGTAGTATAATAAGAATAAGAAGAAACTTAAAGCATAGCTAAGTCTTTCAAATAGTATACGTTTTGTTTATGTAACTTGGCTTTATAAAACATGTCTCCGATTCAGTTTAGGGCTCTCATTCCAAGCGGAATGAAAGCCAACCCAGTATCTTTCTATAAATATCTAAAAAGATAATTTAGAATGCCAATTTACAGACTTAAAATACCTAAGCTTCTTGGAGCTACACATTTAAACCTTGAAGTTGTTAATTCTCCAAAAGTTTTTTTTATTACATTTTTTAATCTAAAAGTTCTTAAAAGAGTAGCTTTATGGAAAAGTAACATAATTATGCTTCAACATATCTAAATATTATATTCTTGACCAGTAATCTCTGCCTTGTGTCTTTATATAATATATATTTTCAACCAGAATTATTAGAAATGTAAGAAGTATAGTTGATAGATTGAGTGGAGAATGGTTTGGTAATTCAAAGCAGTGACATGAGCTCACACATTATGAACAAAACATTTTAAAATCATGTTTATAAAAGATTATTTGGAGTTAATTTTATTTTCCAATTTATTTTTTATTGCTACAAATATTTTACATACTTATGAGGTACATGTGTATGTTTGTGGCATGTATAGAATGTGTAATGATCAAGTCAAAGTATTTGGGGTATCCATCCCCTTGAGTATTTATCATTTCTCTATGTTGGTAGAAAGTTAGTTTTAAAGAGTAATAAATCAGGTAGGAATTCATCCCCAACTATTGAAAAAATAGCAGAACACTGTATATTTTCCTGCAGATAATTATTTGGAAGGGACATCATCATCCATTTAATGATGAACAGAAAATAGAAATGCTACATTTTAAAAATGAGAATGTATAGTTTGGAAGATAAATAATTGTATACAAGCCATTTAGATGCATCTACTGTACTTCTGATACCAATTGTATATTTTATTTTTTGCAAAATGTCTTGAACTAAAAAATTTAATGTGTTTGTTTGAATACCTAGCATGTTGTTTGGAGTTAATATTTTATGAAGCATTTCAAAAGTGAAATTTATTGAAGATTATAGGCATGCTTCTTTATTTCTATTAAATTAAAATTTTCGGTTTCTAAAGCAGTCAAGTTTCATGACTACAGACACAGAAAGAACGATGAGCACATATGAAAAGAAGCAGAAAAACAGCAACATTTGTTGAAAATAAATGAGAAATGTGATTAAATTTTAAGGGCTAATTAACTGAATATGTGTCAAATCAAAACCAGAGGTTTTACGAGGGGAGGAGTTCTTACTTGTGTGCTTTATGTTGCCTCCAGGCACTTTGGCGAGTGGGAACAGTTTTATAGCGACGCCTGAGACATATTTTTAAGGTTGTTTAAATCCTCAATTTAGTGTAGTGACTCAGTTACCCAGAGAAAAAGTATGAATTTTAAGTGGGTCTTGGTTATCTGACTGGGAACCCGTGGGGCAGGAACTGTCTGAGAGATCACATCAAATCGTATGAAGTGAATGAGCTGTTTTGATGATGATCTTGTTTCACTCTAATGAGCCGTAGTTTCTAGACTTTTGGACCGAGAAACTTATTAGGATAACTAAATCGTTAAATCTGGAAAGAGGAGATTTGAAGGAACTAGTGGTGAAGACAGAAAGCTAGTTGCAGTATTTCTGTGTGCTACTTTTGTTACGGCTTTGATTGTAGTCATAAAAGCATTAGATTACTACTCATTTTTCAAGATAAATGTCTGTTAAAAATGGTATGCATGCTTATTATAGAAGACTTAAAAAATACAGCCAAATTCTGAAAAGAAAATAAACATCAACCACGATATCAATTACAGTAGATAACCACTGATCGGTTTTTAGTTTTTATCCCGAAAATACTTTTCCACACACATATAATTTCAGTATACAGAAAAACACCTGAACTCTTTTTTTTTTGAGTTGGAGTCTCACTCGGTCGCCCAGACTGGAGTGCAGTGGCCGCTCCCGGCCACCGCAGCCTCGACCTGCTGGGCTCCGGCGATCCTTCCGCCTCAGCCTTCCAAGTAGCCGGAATTACAGGCAGGCGCTACCATGCCCGGCTGATTTTTTTATTTATTGTAGAGATGAGGTCTCACTGCCCAGGCAGGTCTCCAACCCGCGGGCTCAGGCGATCCACTCACCTCAGCCTCCCAAAGGCGCGGGGTTACAGGCTGAGCCACCGAGCCCGGCTTAACACCTGAACTCTTTCCCCTAATGCTGTCTTCCTGAAATTGCAAGTTCAGAGTTTTAAACTGTGGTGAGGAGTCTGGTACATGAGGTTGAGAAGAAAGAATGCCTTTATCCTCTTCAGATTCGCCTTCTGGATGAATTTTTCAAAGAAAAATAGTCTATTGCTTTGTAATGAAACTCCATGTTATCCAGTATGTTCTGAACCCACTGAATAAGTATAAAGCTCAGCACTTGTCTGTTTTAGTGGAGAACTTTTTGATATTTTTAAACGACAGTGGACTAGGACAAGGTATATTTTGATTAAATAAATATTTTCTTAGATTGTAAAAAGAATTCATTTGCAATCATCCTCTTAAAGTAAACTCTTTCACAGGTTTAAATGACATGCTCTCACCTTCATTTTTGTTCCCAAAAGGCATGGCCATATATTGTTTGTATAGATTATTTTATTATAACAAAGCAATTACTATAAATATATAGTATTACTGTATTTATAATAAAGTCACCTACTACAACTTTAGGATGTTTGCTACTACAACTTTAGAATTCCTTGCCAAGACCATCATTTTAATATTTTGTGTGTGTGCTGTGGGTGTAATCAAATGTGTCGGCTCAGTGAAAGAGTAAAAGTGTGATACACTTCTGCACACTGGTGTCATGCATTGGTGAATACGAAGGTGGTTCTTACAGGCAGTCTCAGTCATCCCTAGTCAGGTGGGAGCCACATGTGGAATATCAAAATGTTTGGAATAACTCCATGCCCTAAATAAAGCTTCTTTTTGGATTTTAGTGCCCGGAGCTGGATAGCTTTGGAAGCATTGCATCATCATCTATGACCACACATGCTGGGAAAATGTCCGCATATATGCCAGACCAGCAGGAACTTACAGACCGGTGCCAGTGCATTCCGAGCCAGGTATGCTGGTCTTCACCTGCCTCGCCAAAAAGCCATCTCAAATGTGAGCCTGGCTCCCGGAAAGTGGCCTCTGGACACAGAATGTGTCTTGCCCTTCAGTGCTGGTTGAATCAGATACCCCAGTCACTTGAGTGGGCTAAAAAAGGGGGTTGAAGACAGGAGTTTCTAGAGTTTTACCTGAGTAGTCTGAGCTCAACTGAACTTTTTTCAGAGTGGAACTAGAACGAGTAGAAAGGTAAAGGGAGGACCCCTGGCCAACAGGCAAGTATTGAGTTCTCAACGAGTACCGGGAATAGGCTGCAGTTCTGGGGATTCACGGTGAAGGATACTCGATGCCTACCCTTCAAAATACTACACACAAAAATCTCTATTTTTGGTATTTTTGTGTGTGTGTATGTAGACTAAGCTTTTCCAGTATCCCCAAATTTCCAGTCAGCTGCCTCCTCCACTATAAGTTCTGGGGGAATGTGTAGAAGGCCTCTGATGTTTTTCTAAGAATTTATCTCACCAGCCCTAGAAGGTTCCTGGGTCAGGGAAGCTGGGCTGTGGCCCTATCCACACTTATTTTGTGGGTGCCGATGGCAGTCATGAGGCCTGTGCCAAGAGTAGGCTGAGTGGCTTCCTGGTAGATTTCTTCTGTGCACACTTCTGAGGAAAGGAGACTTGTCTCAGCTCCTAGAGCAGCGTGTCCCCAGCACTGTCACCTGGGACATATCCTGATACTTACCCACCCAAGATCACATCACTCATGGGTGAATCAGTGGGGCAGAGATGAGGGGAAGGCTTACAGGAACTTTCTATCCCTAGAGTGGCCTGCCATGGTGGCTTTGTGAGAAAGGTAAGGCCAAGACTTGGAGGCCATGGAACAGCTCGCGTTCCAGCCCCTGAGGCTCCTGGAGGGGAGGATGCCGACTGGTATTTGGAGGAGGGAGAGATATAAGCCTGCAGACCAAGGAAAGAGCATTTCAGTGCAGTGACCACAACAGCCCAGAGAGAGGCAGAGTTCACTGTCACTGGCTTCACATTTATAAATGATTTGGCTTTAGATCCATGTGACAGGATGTTTGCTGACACAGACATTCGCTTTTGCTCAGGGAGAAGCAGGTTTGCCAGGAGATCCAGGCTCACCTGGGCAGAAAGGCGATAAAGGAGATCCGGTAAGACACAGTCGAATACCGTGGGGACTAAAGGGGTGTGTTCCAAAGTGACTTAAATAATGTGCGTGCCTCACTTTTCCATGCTCCGTGCAAATGTATGTCTATAAAAGGCTACCAAAGACTATATTAAGATGCTGATTACTGAAATGAGAATGACCACATCAGCATCAAAGTCTGCTTTTGAGTTCATGTTGGAAGCATGGCATGAAATTCAGAAAGATCTGGAATCACATATCTTTGTCTCTAAAAGCTCTAAGCCTTGAGAGTTTGTTTGGAGGTTCTAGCAGGGGAGCGCAGCTACTCGTATACCCTTGACCGAAGCACGGTCCTCCTCTAGTGGGGATGGTCGTCCTCTTCGACCGAGCGCGCAGCTTCGGGAGGGACGCACATGGAGCGGTGAGGGAGGAAGGGGACACCCGCCTAGCCAGCCAGATCAGCCGAATCAACCCTGGCGATCAATAGGGTGACAGATGTCGCAGCCAGATCGCCCTCACATCTTCCTAACCAGAGACGTGAAAGACCTTTACAATGAAAATTACAAAACACTGCTCAAAGAAATCAAAGATGACATGAGCAACTAGTGAAAAAATATCCCATGCTCATGGATTGGAAGAATCAACATTGTGAAGATGTCCATCTTACCTAAAGCAATCTACAAATTCAATGCAATACACATCAAATTACCACAACATTCTTCTCAGACCTGGAAAAAACAACACAGGAATTCATATGGAAACACAAACGTCCAAGAATAGCCAGAACAATCCTCAGCAAACAAAAAAACAAAGCAGGTGGTATCACATTACTAAACTTCAAACTTTACTATAAAGCTACAATCATCAAAACAGCTTGGTATTGGTACAGGAACAGGCATATAGATCAATGGAATAGAATTGAGATTCCATAAGTAAAGCCTCAATTTCTCAACCAAATCATCTTCGACAAAGCCCCCACCACCTACCACTGGGGAGAGGAGAACCTATTCAGTAAATGGTGCTGGGAAAATTGGCTGACCACATGCAGAAGATTGAAACAGGACCCCTATCTATCCCCATGCACAAAGGTTAACTCCAAATGGATCAGAGACCTAAATGTAAAACCTCAAACCATAAGAACCTTAGAAAAGGAAGGAAATACTCTCATGGAAATCGGAACTGGCATCCAATTCCTGTACAAAACCCGAAACCCACAGGACTTAAGAGAGAAGATAGACAAATGGGACCTTATTAAACTGACAAGCTTCTGCAAAGCCAAAGAAACCATCAAGAGAGCAGGGAGACAGCCTACAGACTGGGAAAAAGTATTTGCCAACTCTAGGTCTGACAAAGGCTTAACATCCTGGATCTACAAGGAACTGAAACGTACTGAAAAGAAGAAAACAAACAACCCCATTATAAAATGGGCAAAAGACATGAACAGACACTTCACAAAAGAAGACATTCGAGCAGCCAACAAACACATGAAGAAATGCTCAACCTCACTAATCATCAGGGAGATGCAAATCAAAACCACACTGAGATACCACCTAACTCCAGTCAGAATGGCAATTATCAACAACTCAAAAAATAACAGCTGCTGGAGAGGGTGTGGTGAAAAGGGAACACTTCTACACTGTTGGTGGGAGTGTAAACTAGTGCAACCTCTGTGGAAAGCAGTGTGGCGATTCCTAAAAGCTCTAAAAATTGACCTTCCATATGACCCTGCAATCCCCCTACTGGGAATATACCCTGAAGAACACAAATCACTCTATAAAAAAGATACCTGCACACGTATGTTTATCGCAGCATTGTTCACAATAGCAAGAACCTGGAAACAACCATGCTGCCCATCAAAAGAGGATTGGATTTAAAAAATGTGGTACATATACACGATGGAATACTATGTAGCCATAAAAAAAGAACAAAATCATGAATTTCACTGCAACCTGGATGGAACTAGAGTCTATAATACTGAGTGACCTCTCACAGAAACAAAGATCTGAATATCACATGTTCTCACTCATATAATGGACCTTGAACATCCAATGCAATACTATAAGAAAATGACTGACGGTACTGGGAAACTATGGGGGGGAGGGACATGGGATTAACAGTAACAAATATCTGTCGGGGGATGGGAAAACACCTCTTATCAACAGGGTGCCTGAATGAAACGTAATTGTACACCTAACCCTTAACTGTACCCCACAAAACCATAATAAAAAATACTGATTAATGAAAAAAATAATATAAAATAAAATAAAAGCTCTAAGCAGAACTGTGAAGCAGGCACATTTACTTTCTAGTCAAGGTCTAGCCTTCTTCTTTTTTTTTTGAGTTGGAGTCTCACTCTGTCGCCCAGACTGGAGTTCAGTGGCCGCTCCCAGCCACCGCAGCCTCGACCTGCTGGACTCCGGGGATCCTTCCCCCTCAGCCTTCCAAGGAGCTGGAACTACAGGCGCACGCTACCATGCCCGGCTGATTTTTTATTTATTGTAGAGATGAGGTCTCACCAAGTTGCCCAGGTGGGTCTCGAACCCGCAGGCTCAGGCAATCCACTCACCTCAGCCTCCCAAAGGCATGGGATTACAGGCTGATGAACTCTTATTTCTCTTGTCTGTTGACAAGTCCCCACTGAAGATTTTTCCTTCACTGTTTACCTTTTATTTTTTTAATTATTATTATTATTATTATTATTATTTTGAGTTGGAGTCTCACTCCGTGCCCAGACTGGAGTGCCATGGTACACTCATGGCCACCCCAGCGTCGACCTTCTAAATTATTTACATAATCTAGTTGAACTCCTTTTATAAATGATAGGAGACTAAAGTCTGAAAGTTGACTCCTCAAAGCTTCAAGAGCTAACATCATTTGACTCCCAAATGAATGTCTGCCTGATGTGCCTTGCAAGGGACTTCTGGTACTCAGTGGGTGTTAGAGAAGAGGTTTGTGAGATGGGATGGGGTATTTATTATCACTCTTTAAATCACATGTCTTGGAGTGCCTTTGCTTTCAATATCATTATATGAAAATTTAAAATAATTAAACAATATCTAGTCTAGGGCTACTTCAATCAAATTCAACATAAAATCATTACAGCAGCAGTGAAGATGTATTTGGTGCTTACCATGCACCAGGCACCAAGGAGAGTGCTGTAGATATGTTCTCTTATCCATTCTTCATGTGAGGAATTAGTGGAACTATTTTACAGGTAGAAATACAAAGGGCTAGGGAGGTTAATTTATTACCCAAGGCCAGATAGCTTGTAGTCAAGCTGGAATCTGAACCGAGGCCTGTGGAATCTTCTTAACCAGTATCCATTTTGCAAGCTGCTCTATATTCTGAAAACATATCAGCGTTATTTATCTGTCTTCTTTCATCAGTGCACCTCCACTTTTAATATCTTATCCTTAAAACCTCATAAAAATGTCAAGCTAATATTGTTATCCTCAGTGTGTAGCTCAGAGACCCACATATAGATAAAATGATGTGACCAAAGTAACACAATTAAGAAGATTCTTAAGGTAGAGTGATCTCTGGGTTCATCCCAGCTTTTCTCTGATTAGCAGTGAACTTGGCCAAGCCACCCAGACTCTCCAAGCTTTATTTTCCAAACCTATAAAGGAGGGTGTTATCATTTATGCATTCTACCTACTTCACAAGGTGACACAAAAGTGCTTTGAAAAGATATCCATGGCTTAGTTGTAGGTGATTGCAATGTGATAACACTTTCACAAACACATTTCTTAACTTTTTCTTCAATTTGCCAATTCTAGTATAATTCAGATGACTGGCATAGGGAGAAATTTCACATGTGCTGGTTTTTAAAGTAAAATACTTTAAAAATACCTTGTACATTAAAAAACATGTCAGAAGTATGGTCTTATTTGAATAATTATTCAAAAATCAATAAATCATCTTTAAATTATTATTTTTTAAAAATTAGGTACTTAGTCACTCTTGTTACATCCTGTAGTTTTGTTTTTGTTTTTGTTTTTGTTTTTGAGTTGGAGTCTCACTCTGTTGCCCAGACTCGAGTGCAGTGGCCGCTCCTGGCCACCACAGCCTCGACCTGCTGGGCTCTGGCGATCCTTCCGCCTCCGCCTTCCAAGTAGCTGGAACTACAGGCGCGCGCTACCACGCCCAGCTGAGTTTTTGATTTATTGTAGAGATGAGGTCTCACCAAGTTGTCCAGGCGGGTCTCGAA
>NW_007249642.1:151158-163194 GCF_000164805.1 Carlito syrichta
TCCACTCACCTCAGCCTCCCAAGGCACGGGATTACAGGCTGAGCCACCAAACCCGGCTAGATCCTGTAGTTTTTAAGGACACATCTTCCCCTCCAGTATCTCTAATAATAAATGGTTATCTTTCATTTTAACATCTAAATGTTCATTTTTTTATTTGTTCATTCATTCATCAACACTATTTATTAAACTCCTACTGTCATAGCAAAAAGTGTGTTGGACACAGAGTTACAGAAGAAACAAGGAAACAGCACCGACTCTTGGTGAGTTTATAATCTTGTAATGGTTTATTCTAGGAGCATTCCTTCCTTCTACAGAAATGAAAAGCAATAGAAAAGATCTAGGAAGTAATTAGTAAAAATGATAGACAATAGCAAATTTACAAAAATGTATCCTGGAGATACAGTGCATTGTATGACTTCTCATCTGTGGTATGTCTTTAAGTTACTAACATTTGTTTTAAATTCTACAGTACACAAAACTAACAATGGCAAGAAATTTTAGTGGCAAGGTAAAGACAGCTGGGATAAAATAAATCCATAACTTACAAAATAAAGAATTAATCTGCATACTTTATTTTTTCAATACGTGCACCTGCATTTGATTGAACCAGTATAAACCCTGCATTATAAAAATGACTTAAGATGACCAACATTATGAATACATTCAACTTTCCTGGTACTGGTAATAAACACAGATGTGTTGTTTCTCTTTAAGGAGTTGATGATGGGTATAATCTTGTTCTGTTGTACTATGTGATCTTTCAACTTTAATGTGAGATAAGTCAAGGGGACTTTCCTCCATGTTTGATTCTGGCACATAATTGTCATATTAGAGCAGGTGCACACAATAACGCCTGCATAACTTAAAGAGCTAAAGCATGTGGTTCATTTTGTACAAGGTCTGAAGCACAATGTTACTAAGGAAACCTGCTGTTCTAAAGGTTTTCCTTTGGGTCTGTAAGCCCAAGAAAGAACATTTAGAGGAGAGAGGACACTGTATTGCAGGCATGTTTAACCTGCTGCTCTCAGGCTGCACACAGCCTAGGTCAGCTAGTAATGAGGCCCCACAAAATCTTTTAACATGATGTACTTTTTAGAGTTTATTTTCTTCATGACCCCATGAGTAGTTCCATTTTTGAAGTTCACAATCACTCCTTGTTTGTGACATCACTTTTTGGCAGCTGTTTTCAATTACATTGTGAGCAGCGGTTTTCAATTACGAAGCGCATGAAGAGCAAAATTCAAACAAGCATTTATGACAAGCACCTCGAGAACTCACTAAGAGTTGTCACCACTTCCATCAAATCAGATGTTGATATATTAGTTTTACAAAAACAAGGTCTAATTTCCCACTAGTTTCATGTTGTTCACATTTTTCTAAACTGTATAATAAAATTATTAAAAAATAAAAGAAGTCTTACTATGTATATATACTAACCATGCTAAATACTTTATGTGCAGCCCAAGACAATTCCTCTTTACTCGATGAGGCCCAGGGAAGCCCAAAAGTTGGACACCCTGGCATAGTGGCAAGAGAATCACTCTGGAGCCTGAGTCACTTAGGCCTGAATCATTCTCGCCTCTTACATGCTTTGAGAATAATCCTTAATAATATCTGGGCAGTGGTTGAAGAGGGAAAACAAAGTAATGTATTTAAAGTACTTAGAAACTGGCACACATTAGACTCAACAAATGTATTTCCTCTACTTTCTTATCCATTGTGCAATTGTCCACATATTGAAGGAGAGGTGGAGATCATCTTTTAGGCTGAGTTAAATTCCATAGGGAGCTTGACACAAAACAAATCTTCATTGTGAGATAATCCCTTTTTGAATTTTCAGTTGATTGGATTTTTTTTGTTTTTTTGTTCCCCCCTTGCCTTCCCTAATTGGATGTTTTAATATTAAAAAATCTTAAGTTATTATGTGCTACATATGGTAAATATTAGTAATTGATAGTTAATTTATCCAAAAGATCACTGGATTTTTAAATGTTTCATTCAGTTCTATGTATTTTAATCCCACTATTAACTGACCTTTTCTGGATACAGTGTACTGTCTTTAAAGATATTTCTTGTATTGTTTTACTTAGTTGGCATTGATTAGAAGCTATCCAGACACAATTATATTAGTTGTTTGGTGCATTGTACTTTTGGCTCAATGAGATAAAATGAGAAAATTTTTGAGAATACAACTTCTAAATCATTTGTCAAATTATGTATCACTTACTACAATGCAGTACTTCTAACGATGTTAAGATTTTTATTATATTTTTTCAATAATCAATATTTTTTATTATGATGTTGTGGGGTACAGTTAAGGGTTAGGTATACAAATACGTTTCATTCAGGCACCCTATTGATTAGAGGTGCAAGATTTTTATTATTTTAACTAATACATAGCAATTATACATATTTATGGGGTATGATATGATATTTCAATTCATGTATACAATGTGTAATGATTAAATCAGGGTAATTAGCACATCTTTCACCTCAAACTTTCATCATTTCTTTGTATTGGGAACATTCAAAACTTCTCATTTTGATATTTGGAAATATGCAATAAAATATTGTTAGCCATAATCACCCCACAGTGTTGTGGCACACCAGAGTTTATTCTTCCCATATAACTGTAATTTTGTATCCATTAGCCAACTTCTCCTTATTCCCAACCCATCCTCAACCCCTTCCAGCCTTTAGTTACTACTATTCTACTTCTTACTTCTCTGTAAGTATACCTTTTTTGGTTTCCACATACAAGGGAGAACAAGCAGCATTAATTCTTCTGTGACTGACTTATTTCACTTACCACCATGTCCTCCAGGCTCATCCATGTTGACTCAAATCATAGGATTTCATTATTTTTCATGGTGGAATAATATTCCATTGTGTACATGTACTACATTTTCTTTATCCATTCACCTACCGATGGACACCCAGGTTGATTCCCCATATTGACTATTGTGAACAGTCCTGCAATAAACATTGGAGTGTAGACATCTCTTCAACATACATTTTTTTCCCTCTGAATACATGCCCAGCAGTTAGGTTCCTGGATATTACAGTAGTAACCATTTTTAGTTTTGTGAGGAACCACCGTACTGTTTTCTATATTGGTTATTCTAATTTACATTCCTGCCAACTGTGTGTAAACGTTCCCCCTTTTCCCAAATCCTCACCAGCATTTGTTATCTGGTGTCTTTTTGATAATAGTCATTCTAACTAGGGTGAAATGATATCTTGGTGTAGTTCTGATTTGTACTTCCCTGATGATTAGTGATGTCAAACATTTTTTAAATATACCTGTTGAACATTTGTATGTCTTCTTTGGAGAAATGTCTATTCAGATCACTTGTCCACTTTAAATCAGATTATTTGTGGGTTTTCATTTGTTTGTTTGCTGTTGAGACGCTTGAGTGTGTTGCACGCTCTGGATATTAATCCCCTGTTGGATAAATAGTTTGCAGACATTCTTCTCATACTACAAGTTGTCTCTTCACTCTGCTGGTTTTTTCCTTTGCTATACAAAAGCTTTTTAGTTCAATATAATCCCAGTGTCTATTTTTGCTTGTATTACCTATGCTCCCAAGGTCTTATCCACAAAATCTTTGCCTAGACCAATGTCCCAAAGTGTTTCCCCTATGTTATCCTCTAGCAGTTTCATAGTTTCAATTCTTACATTTAAGTCTCTAATTGACTTTGAGTTTGTTTTTGTTTTTTTTGAATATGGTGAGAGGTAGGAGTCTATTCTCATTCTTCTGCATGTGGAATCAGGTTTTCTCAGTGTTATTCATAGAAGAGACTGCCCTTTCCCCAGTGCATGTTCTTGGACCCTCTGTTGAAAATCCATTGGTTGCAAATATTTGGATTTATTTCTGGATTCTCTGTTCGGTTTCACTGGTCTGTGTGGATGCCAGTCTAAAGGTGTTAAGTTTTGAGAACGCTTACTATAATGCAGTAACTTTATAAAGAACAAATTTCACTTTCATGTATGCACATACATGATGAGTTAGACAGCTATTCTGAATAATCATGCAAGTAAGCTCTGTCCCATCTGAGCCAAAACCCACGATTGATTTCCTGTCTCCCTCAAGATAAACCTAAGGGCTCTCACCATGGGTTACAAGACTTCCCATCATGTTAGGGCTCTCCTCCCCCACTCCCTGTTCCCTGTGTAATCTCTTTCCCTCTCCCTTTGTTCTTTTTTGCTTCAGGTTTTTGCACCAGGTTACATAGGCCTGTAATGTTCTTCTACATATCCACTTGGATCTCTCATGCACATCTTTTAGGCCCTTGCTCCAAATCACTTTCAAGAAAAAAGGCTTACTCTGGCATCTCTCTGTAAAAAGCTCTCCTATACCCCACTTCAATCTTCTTACTCTTCTTAGCACTTTTATAACCACCTGACATGATATCATTATGCATCTATGTTTTCTCAATTAGAATATGAGTTCTATGAGCTCCATATATAGAACAACACATAATGGGAACTAAAACTATGTTGAATGAATGAGTGAACACTATGCCTCAAGGAAAGTCTAAATCATCAACTCAACTGTTTTTCAAACTATAGGTTATACTCTCCATTGCCAAGATAACTCAGCTGAGCAGGACAAAGAGGCAATTTGCAAGGAAAGCACTGAATATGATCATCATAGAAGCGTATTCTATTATTCACTATTGTTCTACTGAAATTTTTCCTCGAAGAAAACAAAAGTTTTTTAAAATTGATCTGTTTAGTTTTAGCTTGATGTTGCCAATTTTTTAATGAAGAATCAAAAATATTTTTGAAAAAAGCCATACGTTTTGGCACAATTTAGTGTTTGCCTTTATTTGCCTCTTTTCACATCCATTCTGATGCACCATTAATATGATTTACTTCCTTTTGTTTTTGGTTTTTTTTCCCCCCGAAGCTGAGAGCCCCTTCTCATGGAGTGTGATGGTTTTTAAATGCCACCACTTGTATTTAAACACCTAGTTGTGATCAGTATTCTATATCAGGGCACCTAACCAAATTATTCTAATGATGCACTCTGCCCAAGACTGAACTCTGCATAGCATTATTTAAAATACTAATTAATACTTTTCTTTTATTCAGTCCAATTATTGTCATTTTCTCAATATTTTAATTCCCTTTTTAAGCAAGTGTAGTTAGCAACCTAATTACTTAGCAACCGCATTACTCCTTAGTTATTTGAGACCCTTGCTCATACCCTCTCCAGTTCAGAGTTGAAATTCTCTGAGTTTTGTAAAATAGTAGAGAATTTTCAGTGTTCCTGAACCTAAGAGAAAGTGTGGTTTGAACTCTATTTTGAGAATAATTTTTCAGTTTATTTAAGTTATTATTATATTCCACATCTCCAGTTAATTTGCCAAACTGTGTCAGCTTTATGAAATGATTGCTTTGCTGGTATACTTTGAGAAAAAAATCAAAGCAATTTAAAATGGGTTAAGTAAACTTATTCAACTTTTTAGTCAGAAACTATTTTTTTTCAACTTCTCTACCCTTCAATCCCACTGACAAGGTTTCCATTTTGAGCAGTCTAATGTACTAACTTAGAGGTTATGTGTAAGTTTTCTTTTATTGTCTTTTCAATCTGGTATTACTCATTTGCCTATTTCAGCCCTCCCACACCAGGAAAAATTAATTGAATTAAAATATGTTCATAATTTTTTAAAAGAAAGAATATATTCTCTTATTAGTAACTTCACAAAAGTAGGATTTAATGTTATGCTTTTGACTTCTTTGCCTATGTCGATATAAAAAATAATGTTTCTTCATCCTTTCTAATTCTATGTTGACTATATTGAATTAACTGACAAGCCCTATTTTTGTACCAATTTTACTCAGTCTGATATAGTCTCATCTAGTCTACAGGAATTCACTCAAAAGTGAAATTTCAATTGTGTGTCTTAATCCAAAATTAACAAATCATGTCATTCTCTATTAAGTATTAGTGACAGAGAAACTCATTCAAGAAATTTGTATTATCATTCACTATTTCAAGGATGAATTTGTTAGATTGGATTTGTGCTAGGGTGAAGCTACAGGTGACCCATTGACTTCACTGGGCCTGTGTTTCCACTCCTGTGAGGCAGTATAGGAGAAAGAGAAGGAAGCCAAGGATTGCAGGGACCAGCCTCCGAGTTTTCCTAGAGATTGTACAGGAGGGCCAGCCATATTGAATGAAACAAATATGGACACTCTAGAGTCCGAAATTTCATGATGTCTTTGAAAGCACCAGATAGGATATAGTGTTTAGCTCATTTAAATGCAGTTCTGGTATTAATTGAGGTAACAGTAATAAAATTATTTGCTGCCTTTAGTAAATATAAAAGAAATGACAAAGCTGTGTGGATGATGTCTGATTTTAGTTCTGATTAGCACTTAGATATGTATTAATTATGGATTTTCTGGCAATGGTTAATTGTCAAAAGTTAATTTAACAACTTGTAGTCAATATGAAGAAGGAACTTGAAGCACAGACTTTGTTGCAAACAAAATCAACTCACCTATGAAAGGTAGATTCTCTGTGACAACATTTTTAGCATCGAATGCATTTTTTAAAAAGAAAAAGAAAAAACCTCCCAATGAGCATTTCTATATTTTAGGGTACAGTTGATAGGAAAGTCAAATTTAGTGCTCCTGGAACTCCTGGGGAGGAGCTACATTGGTTTGCTATTTAATTTGGAAGCGTTGTGGTTGTTTTATAAAGTTGTATCAGGTAGAACAGGAACATACACAAAATACTTCTGGTAGTTCGGGGTCAGCAAACGGCGGCACTACAGTAGGGCGACCAAAAACTCCCATTATGAAGTCAAGTTTAACTGGGCACAGCACACACTTACTTTTGGATCGCCTAAGGTTGCCTTTGTGCCACCGGCAAGGTTAAGGACTTGTGGCAGAGACAACGTGGCTCACAAAGGCTAGAATATTTACTGCCTGACCCTTTGAAGAAGAAGCTGCTACCTCTTGTTCTGAGCATTGATTCCAGGGTTTCTTAAATTTGTTGTTTTATCTACATTACAGCATCTCATGATATGTATTTCACTCCAGGCAAAAATTAAGTCATATATGTAAACAATTTATCTATAGTATCACATAAGACACTATAACTAAAAATACAAGAAATGTATTTCAATCCATCAATAAAGTGCTAAAATGTATTATTTAGCTCGTAAAATGGTTGATTTTCATGTTTTCTTCCCTAATACCTTGAAGATGATTCTAAGTAATAAATTCACTCTCAAGAGGTTAGTGTTGTAGTTTAGCATCTTAAGTTCAACTTTAACAGAATCATAAAAAATTTTCTGTATTTGTATATTAAACTACAATCACCTTATTCTTACCATAAATGTACATATATTAATACTAATAATTTCACCTAGTTATTAAAGTTCTCATGTATTGAAGCTAAGAAAATTCTCTTCTTCACTAACATAAGTTTAGTATGACTTTGTGTAGCTGTTCTAGCTGTACCAAGTGCATTCACTGTGCACCACTGTGTAGCTGTTCTAGCTGTACCAAGTGCATCAAGTGCATTCACTGTGCCTCATTGTCTAGAAGGCCATGACCGGGTGGTTTTATCTACCTATGGTTAACACAGAACAGCTGCAGCTGAAGTGGTAGCAGGTTGCTGGACAGATTTTTTGAGACCATATTAAATGTGTCTCTGGTATCTGACTACTTTGATGCTATTTTTTTTCTTTCATAAATTGTTGTGTTCAATATGCAAATTTCTCACTCCCTTAGGAATATAACTGTTAGACCCAGTAAAATCCACTCAACCAGGTTGGAAAATACCTTGCCAAAGGTTAATGTTTATTTATCCTCTTGCTTAAGCTTGCAGATGGCATTTATTGAAGACTCTTCATCATAAGTAAAAGTTCCTTCAAATTCTTGTTCAAAGGTCTAATATTTTTTAACTGTTTTTTCTCTGGAGAATACTATTCAGTCACCTAACTCCTAAAGAGATCTAGCAATCCACATTTGCCTTATACACTTAATCCACCAATCTCTTTCTAAAATATATCATAATAATCTGATTGTTTCCATTTCAGATCATTAGGATATTTCAAATTATTTGGAATGTGGGAATTTTTTTTTAAACACATGGAGAATCTGGAGTGCTTAGACTATAAAATAGATTGCTGGACTTTCTTGTGGAATGTAAAGTAAGATTCATATATATTTACATGGTAGATTATGGGAAAGCAGGATAAAATCCCCCTGGAATGCTTTACAATAGAATTTATTAAGATTCATATAAAATATCATTAATTTTAGCACTCCAGAGTGGCATCTCTTGGCTCCTTACTCATGAAAACCAGATGTAGACTGCCACTGTTTGGTTGGAACAGGCTCTCACTTCTGAAAAGGTCATGTCCACGGGCTGTCAATGCAAGGAGTAGATGAAGCAATCCACAGGATCGATTTCCATCTAAAGCTGATCAAATCCATTACCATCAAGGCCATGATAGCAAGAAAGCAACAGTGTAGGAGTTAAGTATGCAAGCCAAGAAAGTTATAGAAAGAAATAGTTTCTTTGAGAAGAGAGGATATTTGGGGCAATGAGAAGGAACTGGAACAAGACATCATGCTGCAGAGACAAACACTATTCTGAATTAAAGATTTTGTTTCTTTTCCTACAAGCACACTTTTGTGGGAAGACTCTTGTGTGGTGCTTCAGTCTACACTCCACTTAAGGTAAAAGTCCAGTGACTGTAAAGAAATATACTGATCATCTAGATAGACTTAAGTCATTCTGAAAACGGAAATCCTCAGCGCTTGGGGCCCATTTTGTTAACATGGCGACTGAGTCTTGTAAAGTCAGCTAATGAGCATCTGTGTCTGTATTAAGACTCTGTCTCCAGAGAACTCAAGAGGCTAATGTGATAAAGAAGCAGCTCTATTTACATGTTCTCAAATCATGGCACAATTGTCCTGACAAATGCTCTTTCATATTACCTCAAGCGGTTTTCTTCTGGATCTAATTTACTTGAGTTGCTCTTATAGTCTCATTGACAATTAGAGAATTCATTCCAGTGATGCTAAATGTGGTATCAGATTACACTCAGCTCTTTATTCCCAGATGCACACATCTTCAGAGACCCTACTTAGTGGCTAGTATCCTCCCAATATCTGTAGAAACACAAGTCCTTGACCATGTTCTTTTCCCAAGGTCTCATCTCCTGGGCTGTCAGCGCTGCTTCTAACTTGTCACTTCATTTACCTGTTAAAGAGATGTAGCACGCGTGAGTAAAAAAATGTCACATCAAGAGTGTTCTTCTCACTTCTATAATCTATCATTTATTTAAAATAATTCTAATGAATGTATGCAGAATGAAAATAACAGCAATTTATTGTTCTATGATCTGATGGTATGGTTATCATTTTTTTAATTAAAAAAATTTAAATCATACCTGTAAAGTTTATGTTTGAGGTTTTATGGTAGAAATACCTTGTTTTATTTTTCTAAGTTTCCAAAGAAAAATTATTAGTTCTTAAAAGAGCTCTGTCTCCTACATTTGCTTTAAACTGACTTACATGTGTCTTTCAGATTTGCCATACACCATCCCTGAGCTTAACTTCTTACTCTGCTTCTTAGCACTTGTAATTCTTTGAGTTTTTCCTCCCAGAGAATTAGTGTGTTTAAAAGTACTTTTATAAAATAGAATAGTGAAGATGAATTGTTTAAATGTCTCACCTGGAGTAAGAATATTTGCAAAGTGTGGTTGGTTATATACTTCAGGTATAGTATGCTCAAAGGGAAGCTTTTTATCTTTTAAAGTTCAGTATTTAAGCTAGGAAGCTGACTTGTATTAATGGGGTGAAGCCCATTCTGAGCAGTATAAAATAGAATTTGTATATCAACTTCCCTTTACCCTTACATCCAGAGTGATACTGTCATAAATTAAGTGATTTGCATATCAATCTCATTATTCTAAAATAAACCTACACTCTGTAGGTAATAGCAGTATATTTTTGTAAGTCAAGTCCCTGAATGAAGTATTAGTTTACTGAGGTGGCATTTTTCTTCTGAGACCCAGAAGCAAAATAGCACACTAAACAACACTATTTTTGAAATCTATTTATGGCATATGGAGTCATGGGGGCTTTAAGGATGAAGAACTATAGCATTTAGTTGTGTTCTTTTGTAACTGTAACACTTATAACCCAATACAGACTTACTTGTACGAGGCATTTCTAACCTAATATATGCAGCCTTACTGCCCAACATCAAAGAAAAATAACTTTCCCCTTTACATTTATTAAGCACAGCTACGATTTTGCCTAAGAGATTTGGTTAATGTTCTATTATGGGTTTACTTAAGAAATCGATTTTGTGTAGCAGTGTTATTAGGTGGCTAGTGACTTCGATAAGCCTGGATGAACAGAAATCACTGTCGATCAAAATGAGTAAATTGGAGAGTTCGGTTTCCAAGAGAAGTGAATGACTTTGCAGAAGATCACATGCACATATGCACCACCACACAAACACACACTCACACATGTGTGCACACACACAATCACATCTTACATCCTCGTGGTATGAAGTAGGAAAATGAAATGAGGAGTTGGACACCGGGAGTAGAACCTGCCCACTTTCCCCCACACATATACCTCAAACCATGCTTGCTTTCATTACCTGAATATTTCAAATGACCATGTTTTCCATACTTCACTCATGTATGTCAATGTAACAGATATAATTTTTTTCCATCTTCCTTATTTTATTTTAAAGATGTGGGGTACAATTCAGGAACAGATATGATTTTTGAAAAGTGGGGATTCTTAATAGAAATAATTATTTTCCAATCATTTCAATTCAAATAATGTGACAGTGCAAACTGAACAAATATAGAGCCCAATTTAAGCAAATACCAATATTCTGTCTGCTAAATTACTTAGAATTTGTTCTAAGATGTTTATTTTGATGAAAAAACTTTTACTAGGTTAATTTTGTTCCTCGTGGGATAGATATGCCATAAATGCTAACCATCATTACTTTAAAATATTAATTTTACATACCTGCAGTTAGACTGCCTAGGGTGGAATCCCAGGTCAAGATCTTAGTCTGTAATTTAGAGCATGACACTAGGTCTCTCTATGAGTTCATTTTTTCTTTTCTTTATTTATTTTTAACTTTTAAATTTTTTATTTTAAAATTGTGGAGTACAATTCAGGGTTAAGTATACAAATATTCATTATGCAGGTACTCTTGTTGATGAGATGTGCCCCTCCTTACCCAGCCAGATTCCCACTACTACCAATCCGACCTCTCCTCCCCCACCCCCCACAGTTTCCCGCTACTGTCATTCCTTTTGTTATGCTATTATGATAGTTGTTCAAGGTCCACTTATGAGTGAGAACATGTGATACTCAGTTCTCTGTTTCTGTGAAAGATCACTCAGTATTATAGACTCTAAATCCATCCAGGTTGCTGCGAAGTTCATGATTTTGTTCTTCTTTATGGCTGCATAATATTCCATTGTGTATATGTACCAAATTTTTTTATCCTGTCCTCTTTTGATGGGCAACACAGTTGGTTCCATATTCTTGCTATTGTGAACAATGCTGCGATAAGCATACATGTGCAAGTATCTTTTTTATAGAGTGATTTGAGTTTTTATGGTTACGCTCCCAGTAGGGGGATTGCGGGGTCATATGGAAGGTAGATTTTTAGATCTTTTAGGAATTGCCACACTGATTTCCACAGAGGCTGTACTAGTTTACACCCCCACCAATAGTGTAGAAGTGTTCCCTTTTCGCCACATCCTCTCTAGCATCTGTTATTTTTTGAGTTATTGATGATGACCATTCTAACTGGAGTTAGTTGGCAAGCCATAAGAGATAAGATAGACAAGTGGGACCTCATCAAACTGACAAGCTTCCTCAAAGTCAAAGAAACCATCAAGAGAGCAGGGAGACAGCCCACAAACTGAAAAAAAATATTTGCCAACTGTATGTCTGATAAAGGCCTAACATCTAGGATCTACAAGGAACTCAAATGTGCTGAAAAGAAAAAAACAAAC
>NW_007249642.1:163214-205765 GCF_000164805.1 Carlito syrichta
ACAAACAGCCCCATTACAAAGTGGGCAAAAGATATGAATAGACAGTTTTCAAAAGAAGACCTACAAGCAGCCAACAGATACATGAAAAAATGTTCAGCCTCACTAATCATCAAAGAAATGCATTTTTAAAAATAAAACAAGAGTTATATTGTACCTACTTTTAGCTTTGTCTTCAGGATTAAATGAGATTATTCATGAAAGTGCCAGCTCAGTGCCTGATATACAAAAAATTTGGTGACTCTATTGTTTTGAATTCTGACTTACTATGAGACCAAATTAAAACTCATTTGAGGAACTTACACACTTGATGTTAGCCAAAAGGCCAAGAAACTAGCGTTGGGGAAATTTATATTGCTTAATCAAAACGTATTTAGTGGAAGAGGTTAAAATAGAATTTACATACCTTATGTGACTTTGACCTCTTCAAACAAACTGGATGAAAAAAAACAATGAATCCCTCACTTAACAGAAATATGTCTAAGAGTATAAATGTTTATAATAGCAGTAATAACAGCAGTCATTTACACAATAAATATTACTAAACACAATCAAGGACCTTATTTACATGGTTTCATTTCATCCTTACAACACCATAAGGTAAGATTTACCATCACAGTTTCACAGACTAAAAATCTAAGAGAGAACCACTTCCCCTTAGCTTCATAGCCAGCTGATAGTGGTTTGGATTTGAACCTCTCTCCATAGAAATCTGTAGCTCTGCACCCTGCCCATACTATGTCATCTGCATAGCTCTTCAAATGCCCAGACTTCCCAAATAATTCTGAAATGTGTCACCTGCCAGTTTGAACTGTGCCAATTGCATCCCACCTTCTACTCCAGAAGGGCGGTGTCCCTTCCCTGTAAATCCATGGGTCCCTTTTAAACTCTACCTGCCTTTGGAGATTCTGATCCCTCTACCCTCAGAAGACTGTGCCCACCTACTGTGTCTACTATGCATATGGGTTTTCACCTCATAAGAGAGTTTTGTTGAGCTATACCTTCCAAAAGAAGTGTTATGAAAACAATACGGTTTTATTTTGTTAGGCTTTTAAGTACAAAATTAAATTTGAAATATGTTTTCAAAATTTCCACACTGGACTCTCTGGAGAGCCTTCATCTGCCATACCTGCCTCCTCCAGGAAGCAAGATCATGTTGCTCTCCAGATTAACCTTAATTCAGTACCCAATCTAGAAAGTTCTCTCTTTACAGTCTCCACCAAGTATGATTTGATATATACATATATAAATAAATATATAATTTATTCTTTTTTTAAAAAAAAAAAAGGTAACCCCTTTGGGTCCCCTCCCACTTTGGGAGCCTTTCTGTCCTCTCAATAAATCCTGCTATAATAATAATAATAATAATAATAATAATAATTTATTCTTGGAAGCAAAGTGTTTAATTTAGTACCACAGCTCTGTAAGACAATAAATAAATAAATCAAGCCTCTAGAGATAAAGAGCCATATGCATTAAGGCCCCTAAGAAGAATGTCTGACAACATGTGAGGGAGTCACCAGGTCACACATCTTAGAAACAGTTGGACTAATGGTCCTTATTGTGGGTATTTGTGTGACAGGTCCTTTCTCCGTAAACTCCCAGGCCTCCATTACAGTGTGAGATGAGACTGAGTGGGGCAGATACATTGTTCCCTAATAGTCTTTGAATTTCTTTTCTGTTGGAAAATAAAAATGACTATGATCTTTAAATCTCGATTTTACCTAAAAAGACATTTTATGAGGAGACTGCAGCTTCAGAAAATCAAGGCAGATGCTGTTGCAATTTATGTCAGCCCAGACAAGGCCAGTAGCTGTTGTGAATGATGATGAACTCTAGACAGAGCTGGCCCCAATGAGGCGTGGATGCGTCACAGACTCAGAAACTTAGAGGCATTTAGAGAAAACGCTAGAGAAGTTTGTTAAGTCATTTGGCTTTCTCTCTGTATTTCTAGTTTCACTTAATTTTTCCATGGGCATTCAGAGTAAAGCTTCATTTTAGAGTTCCCCCATTTTTTAAAAAAGAGGTTAAAATACCTAATTGCCTGTGACAATTTATTATAGAAATGGGAAGCAATAAATGAGGAGGAAAAAAGACAACCCAACTTTATTCTAACAATGGAATATTTCCTGCCTACGAAGTTGTCAAGGCTTATAAAACAACAGTGAGTTTCATGTTAGAGAAAATGCCTCTTTAACAGAGCATCACCTGTATACCTGTGTAATTGAGAAAATTCTAAAACGGATGAAGATTTAGTCAAATCAAGACATAAGACTGAACTTCTTATCATAACCAGTATTCACAGAAAAATACGACCACAAAGAAACCAGTTTGTCAAGCTACATGTTGGTTTTACTTATTAAAAGTATGACTAAAACTTGAATTCTCAGTGAAAAATTACTGCTTTAATATGAAGTGTCATTTAATTGTCTTGTCTATAGGCATATGTTGGTACAATGTTGCACTAAAATAAGCAGAAATAAAAGAAGGACAAAGGTAACAAACAGAAGGACAGGAAAAAGAAGGAAACTTGCTCACTCTGCAGCCGGTTTTCTTTCTTAACGGTTTCTGATTCCCTCCTAATGCCTGCCACTCGCACCCCAAGTAGAGCAGCTGGCAGGGAACTCAGCAGATGGATGGCAGGTTTAGCACACACAGTGTATTGGCACCCAGCACTTGACTTTTATTTGCTAAACAGTTAGCCAGATTTCAAGAACCTAGTCTGCTAATGTTCCCATTTGGTTTAATGCACTGCCGGTTTCGAGCACATAAATATTAAAATATTGCAGTAAAAAAGATCACACACTCTCTGTTTCTCTGCATCGTTTAGTGGCTAATTATTTTATTCTCAGTGTAGATTGCTGAGCTACTGAACAGCAGATTTAAGATGTAACTTTTTTTTTTAACAAACATCCATGTTTTCAGATATTGGAGTTTTCTTAAAGTTGTTCTGTCTAAAGGAGCTTTTAGTCCACCAATTCAGGGACGGCTATATTGGTTAGTGCAAGGTATTGAGTGAACCTGTTAGGTATGAGAAGAGTCCCAAAGATGCTCACAGACAACTAGAGTCATCCTCCCTATCACCATCCCTGTGCTTTCAGACGACAACATTCAAGCTCAGGCAATTTTTCACGAATTCTCCAAGCCCACCAGGCAAAATGAGCAGCTTGTTTACTCTGCTCTCATAGTGCTTTCTTCGTCACCCCTCTATAGTATGAGTCTGTATCTCCTGTGAAATGTGAGTTCCTGGAGGAGGAGAACCTTGTGTTTATCTCTCACCCCGGCATCTGACCCCCACACAGGGCACCCGATTGATTCTGGATCCGTGTTTGTTGAGTTGCTCAGAACTTCAGAGGAATTAGCCCCAGGCCAGAAACAGAGAAGAGAAATAGAGGATGGCTGTTAGAAAATCCTGCTGAAGGGAAAATGAAAAAGGCCCCAGTGCCAGTGATGCAGCCTCCATGCAGTCCTCCCCACTTCCTGCAGGAGCTTAGCTTCCTGCCAGCAAGCTTCCTAGAGTGAAATACAGAGAGAAGTGAAAATAACTCCAGAATTTGCTTCCCATTTTCTCCTGGAGAAAATATGCTCTTACTTCTTCCTCAAGTGTAAATCTTCAAGTTATCTTGCTTTCTTTTTACCCAAACCAGGTTTGAAAATCTCCTAGCTTTCTTATAACTTTGCTAGGGTGTGTTCTTTCTCCATGTCCTCACCACCACTTGCTTCAGGGCTAAAGATAAGTAGCCATGACTTTAGTGCGTATAAGCTCCAGCAGAAGTAATTGATATGGAGCAGAACTATAAATTACTCATCACGAGGAATACTCCGGACAGGAAATAGTTTGCAGTGACTGGTATCTCACTGTCCTCAATTAGGAGCTGACTGAAGACACTGTCCTTCTCTTTATAACTTAAATTGTCTTTCACTTGTTAGAACACTTGATTTAGATGCCAATGACTATACTTCAGATATTTCGGTAGATGACTCACATTAAATGTCTCCTACTTCCCTGGTTCTTCTATGAAGTTTCCTATTTTCTTAGACTATCTCACAGCTAGTCTCACAATCTAGCGAAAAACTCAAATTCCTGTTCTTGACACTTGAAGAAAACTACCAAAATTACATGACAGCCTAGATTTTGTTATAGGTTTTAACATATTGACTAGGGTTTAATTCCTGAGCAAAGCTTTTAACCTCTCCAAATTGTTTCAAAATTATCTGGGTTTTTTTTTTTTTTTTTTTTTTTTTTTAGTCTGTTTTTTATTTGAATAACTCAGTATAATTTGTATTCAATTTACTTGAAAATGGGTTGTAAAATAAAATCCCTTTGCAAAGAAAACTTAATGGCTATGGTAACTACAAATGTGGTATATGTAAACAATTTAGTTTAAAAAAAAGCAAGTTGTATTAATAGAAGTACAGTAGTGTATAATATCCAGAACAAAGTGTGTGTGTGAGTGAGTGAGAGAGAGAGAGAGAGAGTGAGAGAGAAAGATCCTGTTCTCTACTTTGTGTAACTAACACCATTTCTGGGGTGAGGTGCTGAGTTCTGCGTGCCACATTTTAAAACACACAACTGACCAGTATGTGCCCAGAGAACAAGAACCATAATGTTCTTGCCCAGAGAACAAGAACCATAATAAGGCTCCAAACTACAATTTGTAAAATGAGTGGTTTACTGAATAGAAGGCTTGATGGTGGCACAAAGGGATGTCATATATAAGACCTGCACCATTTCTTACCCTTCATTTTGCAGACAGTAGAAATAAGAATACAGGGAAGGTTAACTTGGGTTCAGTAACCACACATAGAACTATTTTCTGTGCTTTCCACAATGCAAATTAAATTGCGTAAGTGTCTGACTTTACAAAGCTTTCAATAGAGTCAGTACCTCATCAGATACTTGAGTGGAGGGGGTGTATATGAATTTACACCTATATTTAAAAATACCATATTTAAAAATACCCTATATTTAAAAATATCATATATTTAAAAATACCTATATTTTAAAATACCATGCTTGAGTGTTTTCTAGGTATATTCAGCTGCACATACTTGTGTACACAGACATGCAGATACACTCAGGGTAATAGAATTTAAGAGAGTAGATATGGAATCAGCTATCACTAACCACCCATATATACATTACTATGATCAAGACATGCATTGACCATACACTAACTTTGATGACTGGTTTTCCCTTGTTTGAAATGACCCATAAGAATAAATAACAATATGGTCACATTCACTTTATGATTAAAAATGTTTCAGTTGGTTTTCTCTTGAGAATTAATGTGGTAATATAGCCCCATGTTTTAGCTGCAGCAAGTGTCTAACAAATACAAAGAATTTTAAAAGTTTGAGGTTTTAAATTCTGTGTGATCTTGACAATTTATTTATAGGAATGAGGTCCCAATGTCCCAAAATATAGAAGGAAAAAATCCCTCTCCCCAGAATGAAAGGACTCAGATTGGATATCCAAAAAATAAGAAGTTCAAGTATACTTTTATTTCCTGAAATATTTAATAGACTTCCAACAGTTTAAGAATCATATGAAAATTCAGTTTCTGAAGATGATAGCTAATAAGAGCAAGACTAGTCAGAAAATCAGAGGTCATGTTGATAACACAAAATCAAAATCATAGTCACATTTTGCTACCTGTTTTATTGATTTTTGTTCTAGAACTCCAGTATTCTACTTCAGATCTCTCTTCCAGCTATTTTTCTCAACATTCAAGTAAATTTTATTTTAATGAATATGAATTAATTAGTGAGAAAACACTGATATATTTCCAAGTGTACACTAAATTCTCAAGAAGGTTATATTCCTGTAAAATGTGCTATAAGTGAAATAATAAGTCAAATTTATATTTTAATACAAAAGCATTATGATAGGGTCTCAGACTTTTTGATCAAAGGCTGAATAACTAACATTTTAAAGTAATAATCACCACACCATGGCATACATCTTCCAACTTCCTGGGTGTAATTCCAGTTATTTGTAAATTTTGGTTTATCTGCTTGTTCTGCCTTTGTTTGCTTGAATTCCTTGATACTAGGTTAATAACCTATAGCCTTAGGGAGTTGATTCCTGATCACATGTCCTTGAAACAACAATATATCCTGCATAATAGGAAGGACAATGTCAAAGGAATCAGGAAACCTAATCATTTGTATTTTGTACTTAGCTGTGCTTACTGCTGGAAAATGTGCAGTGATTAAAAGGAGGTAAAATTAAATGTTTTGATCAGTTTTTCAGAGAGGCACCAGCTGTCTCTAAACTTCACCTAAGATCTTTCCAAAAACTTCTCAAAGAGGTTATGTTGAATATTGGAAAGGCTGCTGTTTGATTGTCCTCTGAAGTTGAAGACATGCACTGTAGTCCTAGCCAGACAGCAACGCTATCGGCAGTGGTTCTTGGTTTTGCCTGCTTTATCCTACACTTATTTCTTTGCTTCTTGAAGTTTGAACTTGTGATTGGAAAGGGACACTGTTCCTTGAGAGAGAAACTTATAATAGAAAATATATGCCTCAGAAGCAAATCTTGGAAGCTATGGCTTCTATGGGAATCATTGATTGTCAGTTTATTTTAATAATAAACTAAAATATTGATTGGAAGTCAAAGGAGAAGCATCTTTCTTGGGCTGAGATTGGGAAGGGGTGAGACAGCAGGAGTTCAGAAAGTCCTCTGATGTGTGCCTCTCCAGACTTTGTAGGTAGGTGTTTATTTTATGGATAGACTTAAGTTTGACCCTAACTGCCTGCAGTACCTGGAGCTTTAACCTAGAGCATCAAAAAGAGCATAAAAAGAGGCTCATCTGTTGACATAAGTCAGGTTTTAGATAAAGTCCTAATGGAAACACCATCATCCACTAATACATTAAACAAAATTGTATTTTAAAACTGTTTTCTCCCTGAGTTTTATAACTTTACTGCAGTAATATGAAATATTCTTTATACTTGGAACATATGCCAAAGTACTAAGGGGTAAGGAATCACGAAGTATGCAACAAACTCTCAATGGTTCAGGAAATACATATAAACATATTGCAAAGAGAAAACAAATGTGGCAAAATGATTTTTAAAAATATGGGTAAAGTTTATATAGCAGCTTTCTGTATTATTCTGGCAATTTTTCAAAATTATTCAAAAATAAAAACTTTTTGCAAAACTATTTTCTTCTTTAATTTTTATGATAATCAATAAACCTCTCCTTTTTTGAGGTAGACACAAGCATGTTAGCTTAGCCCTCATGGACTAAAATAATCACAAATTATTTAAACTAAAATTATTATTACTTTACAAGTAGGGCGTCTCAAAATATTTCAAAAGTTTCCACATGGTAATGTGTCACATGAGGCCAGTTCATTTCCTGTGAGATAATCAGTGATGTCCATTTGGCCATCTTGGAGTCTAGAATTATGTTTTCCAAAACAAATTCCCAGTCACGAAGAAGCAGAGACCAATTAACACTGATCATCGGAAAACACAATATTTTAATGACCATAGTCATAAAACCTGTATCCCCTAGGACTCATTCTCAGTATCACAGCTTTAGACACTTATGGCCCAGTTAATATTGTGCCAGTGTAGCCCTAACCTGATGTGTGGCATGGGTAGGACTTTGGGTGCCAGTGCTCAGAGCACCTGGGGCCTGAAAGGGGACTCTGGGCAGAGAAAAAAGAGAGGTACTGTCACAACTCTCTTCCCCAAAAAAGTATTTGGGGCAGTGTCTACTGTCAGCGCACATTACCAGATTATTTGCCATATCTCATTATCATGAATAACATGTAATGTGATATAAAACATTATGTTGGATTAACTGAGGAACATAATCTGGTCCTTGGACAAGTGGCCATGCTTGTGTGATGAGTAACAGAAGCTCTGCCCCCATAGGCCACTCCTCGTCACACACTGCCTGTGTTTCGCTGTCACTTTATCAGATGAAATGGGAGACTTTCACAGACTCTCATGAGGCTCAAGGTCTAGAACTGTAGCAGGATGTTTTAAAGATAGCATTGTGTTGTTTTCATAGATAAGTACATTATATTTATTGATGCTTTAACACCTGATTACTTAGCTCAAAGTTCTACCTTTAGAACTTTGGTCTATACGGTGATGGCAACAGTTACACTGTAGAATACTTTGATAATTTAATCTAATCTAAGAAAAACTTTAGTCTTTCTAATAGTATGTGTGCTTATAGATAGCAGCACACCCCTGGTGAAAATCACTAAAGTTTTTCAAAATTGTATCACTTAGCAAAATAACAAAGATCTCTTTAGATGCAGACAGAATGGATTATTGCTATTTTGAAGTTGGAAGATGTGACTTTTTTCTTCATACATCTGGATTTTATTAAAAGAATTCTAAGAAACAACATCTAACTGCATTTTAGGCAGTGCTTAAAAACTGCTATCCTATAAATTAAGTATAGATATTTGATAAAAATAAAACAGGTCAAGGAATTGTTAGTTTATTTTGAACTGTCTAACCCTGGAACTCAGAAGCCAAAGTCAATTCCCATAAGCAACTAAACTCCTCACATTCTCCCAGGAGTATGTGCACATCCTCCCAGGAGTATCTCCCAGCTTATGTGCTGTTCACCAGTCAGAATTGCCAAAGAGATGATCCGCAAATTCCAGCAATGAAAACTGATAAGCATCTTCTGGAAACCTTTTTACCCAAGATAGGAACCAGAGAATAAGAAGAACTAAAAATTCTTCCAACAGATGGTTTCATATAAATGACATTGAGTACGTCTTCAAAATTGATCTTTAGGCAATCAACAGATACAGGTAAGAAGGTAAACATACTCATGTATATAAGAATACACACACTCATATATATTATAGACACATAAAATTAAGATTTTTAGGCCAGATGTCACTTGCAAGCCAGAATTCAATCTTTTCAGAGATGATGCGGAGAGACAGCTGGGTGCCCACAGCCAAAGTGTGTGAGTTCAAATTCCAGTTCTACCACCTACTTATTGTGTAAATCATCTACATGATGGTCATGGCAATAGTGTAACCTTGGTAGGCTTGTTGTGAGAATGGTGCCTGACCACAGCACTGTGGCAGGCTGTATTACACTTAGAGGTTGAAAAAAAGAACATGAAATAAGGGATGCCACACAGCAGGTGGAAAACACAGGCTGTGATAAAGGACAAACATATGGGCTTCACAGCAACTTGGATGGATTTAGAGTCGATCATACTCAGTGATCTATCACAGAAACAAAGAACAGAGTACCATATGTTCTCACTCATAAGCAGACCTTAAGCAATTATCATAATACTATAAGAAAGAGATTGGCAGTAGTGGGAAATTGCCGGAGAGGGGCGGTGGGATTGGCAGTTGAGGAAAGCTGCCAGAGGAGAGAGGTGCACACCTCATTAACAAGGGTACCTGCATAATGAGCATTTGTATACCTAACCCTGAATTGTACCCCACATCTTAAAAAAAAAAAAAAAGGAAAGCACGAGTTGTTGGACCTCAGGTGATGTGTCTACTCAGGTGGCCTTGAGATGTTAGTGACCCCCTTGGAGTCTCCATTCCTTGTTTTAGGAGTTGAGAGGATAATTCTGTAGTTGAGAGATAGAGGTATTTGGAAAGCCAAATACACAGATGTTCAGTCCTAGACTATCTTTCCCCAAGTGCTAGAGCTAGCTGTTAAAGACTACAAAAAAACTGTGTTCATTTGTTTTTGTGGATAATAAAAATTTTTCTGTATACTTCTTTTAGGGTGAAAATGGCTTACATGGTGATCTAGGATTACCTGGTCAAAAGGTAAAGAGGTTTTTAATATTTCGTCTGAGTTAAGAATTTTACCATCTTGAAAACAAAATTTGTATATAATAAAGATTCAGAAAATGTATTTGGTAAAACTGAATTCCCTCAAAGACTCTTAGGAAGCTACTGGCCTGTCTTTCCAAAGAGAGGTCACATAAGCAGCCTTCTTCTGAAGGGTCCACTCTAGGAGGGAGCTTTATCTGAGAGCCTTCTGCCAGGGGAGGGGCCATGTGTCTGCTATTATTAGTCAGAGGTGAAAATGCAGAAGGGAATATATTTCACTGCCTTTGACTGGTTTTGGTTACTTCTTGCTTATATTTCTCTCCTACATGCCCCAGATAGAGCAACCAAGCTCTTTAAAAACCGCTTTTTCCTTTGGGAGGCTGAGGTGAGTGAATTGCCTGAGCCCGCCGGTTTGAGACCTGCCTGGGCAGCGAGACCTCATCTCTACAATAAATAAATTTTAAAAAATCAGCTGGGTGTGGTAGCGCGTGCCTGTGATTCCGGCTACTCGGAAGGCTGAGGTGGAAGGATCGCGGGAGTCCAGCAGGTCTGGGTGACTGAGTGAGTCTCCAACTCAAAAAACAAACAAAAAAACAAAAAAAAACCCACTTTTTTCAGAACAAGAAATTCACAGGAAGGCTTCCTGTGCCTGGTACCTTTCTCTTTACCAAGGTGACTTCCTTTGTACCCTCTTTGTACCCAGAATGAGGCTGCTTTCTCCTTTCAAGAAGGAGCATGGTTGTGTGTACCCAGCATTGCTGGAAACACAGAGACCAAGATACTCCAGCTTCTTGGAGGCACGGGGAGCCTCTTCAGATGGGGACAACTGTCGTGATACCACCAAATAACCCTACCACAGGGGAGGGCATTATCGATGCAACATTAGATGACTGCCTATGCCAAGCATGTCATTTCTGTGCTACGGAGAGCTTGTCCAGGTTTTAGCAGCATGATGTCAGAAGTTGCTATACATCTAGGTTTTTCTCTCTAATTGAAAGCATCATTTTTTTTAAAAAAAAAGAAAATATGACTTTAAGTATCACATCTTACCTATTTTTAAATGTCAGAGTTCTCGGTTGGACTTGAAAACACTTTTAAACAAGTCCTTGGCAACCTCAAATTATTATTGGTGACTTTGGCATCATTTTAAAAGATATGCACTGATTTATAGTTAGACTTTGAAAAATGTTTCTTTGCTTGGCCTGATAAAGGTAATACGATTGAACTGGCAGCAACAAAATGGCAAGTTCTGCCCTTCCTCATGGCGGGTCTAGACAGAACCCATTGCTGCAGCATGTGCTGCCTCTGTGGGTCGAGTTGCAGCCAAAGGATGTACAGGTTCATATGCTGGGAAACAGTCCTGGACTTTCCAGCAGCTGTTTGTGGTGGCTGCATCGTGCTGACACCACAGCTTGTGCACAGGAGGTGACCACCAGTGTCCATGCTGGCTCGAAGCCCATATCTTAGGAAAAATGATAGGAAAGGGTAGACCACGCATTCAGTGGTAAAAACACCTAATAACTGACCTACTTTCTTTCCTGGTTACTTTTTCAAGGATAGCTGAAGCAAAAAAAATGCTTAATTATATGTGTGCAACTGTGTGTATACATATGAGTGTATATATACACACATATATTATTTAATCCTCTAATTATGTATACTATGTATACTATCCAATTATAGAATAACATACATACATTCAATTATGTGGATATATATAAAATAATAAAAAAATATATTCACACTGTATATGTATATATACATGTGTGCATATAAACAAGGGGGATCTAAAAAACTCCAGAATTTATTTATAAAAAATATAAATATATAAATTATAAAATATTAAAAAGTATTTATTAAATTATAAAATATTTTAAAATTTATAAAAATTATTCTTTTTTGGTATATTTATTCTTACATGCTTAAACTTCAGTCACCTTCAAGATACTCTCTGTTTGATGCAGTACCCCTATTGAGACACTGCTCAAAACAGTTTTGAACTTGTCAGTTTTGATCCCTTTTAGTGCTTCTTCAGTTTTTTGTTTCACTACTTCCACATTGGCAAAAAGTTTCCCTTTGAGGGCTTTTTCATCCAGGGAAACAAAAAACATTGCTCAGGGCAAGACAGGGTGAATAGAGAAGGTGGGGTATGGAAGTTATGTCGTTTTTGGTCAAAAACTGCTGAACACCCAGCCCAGGTGGATCATAAATCACCCATCATGAAATGGGCAAATGTTTTGAAGGAATCTCGAAACAACAACAAAAAAGAATTAACTGACACTGAACACAGCCTCTTACAACAATGCTAGCTCTACACTGATGCCGATGTATTCCTAGAAACTTATCTAGTGGGGGAAGCCTGTACTGCAAGGGGCTCATCCTCCAGAAAATAATTCTGGATTTTGGGGTTCTCCATCATATATATAAAAAACTGGCATTCCCTTTCATATAATTAATATGAATTTTAATGACCAAGTGTCACCAAGCTGGGGCATTACAGAAAAAACCTGAGATCAGAAACCCTTCATCTCTTGTCTCTGTGCTCTCAGGAAGCACCTGCTGAATGTCTCATACCCAGGGCTTTCCTTGTTGGGGAGAGTCCATGCTGTCCCCAGCCTCACTTGCTGGCTGTGTTGTCCTGAGTGCCTGGCCTGTGGCAGGTGCTCTGTGAGCACTAGTTGACTGTGAATGGCACACCATGCTCTAAAATCTGCACAGAGTGATTTGGGAAACTAGACTGGGCAGATCGGGGGTTTTTATGAAGGAAGGGGATCACACCTTTTCGAGTAGATATGGTCATTGAGTTCAGCAGCCCTCTAATTCATGCCTGAGCTGGGGGCAGGTGGGAGGAGCTCACCCTGGCATCCCTGGACCTGGGACTTGGGTTCAAACCCAAGCTTGTTCATCATAAGACTCACTAGAACCATATTCTCAAAATCAGCTTTCCAAAGAAGAGTTTCTACTGAATCTAGTGACATAAATAGTCATAATAACAGGAATAACTTGGTCTTCACCCGACACTATAAGGACATATTCAATTCTCATACATTCCAGTGAGGAAGGCACCATTATCACACTTATTTTATACCCAGGAAAATTCAGGCTGATGAAGATTCAATTGCCTTGGAAGTAGGGTAGCTGTCACTTATACCCTAAAAACTGTGCTTTTAGTATTTAGGAAGAGTTAAATTTTGTGTAACTTAATATTGGTTTAGAGCATACATATTAGAAATGGTTATTTATAATTGTTGATTGGTTCATTTTTAAAACACTTTCATTATAGTAAAAATTGTATGCCTTAGAAGTACTGTTCCATTACCGGAAATGTCATATTCCTCTTCTACAGGGAGAACAAGGTTTTGAAGGCAGCAAAGGAGAAATTGGTGAAAAGGTAAGTACTTCTTTTTACATATGCATCTGTGAAAATAAATTGTGTTTTTGAAAATATTTTGGAATGGAATATTTAACTTGTTTTGTACATTCTATATAAGGAATTTGATACTTTTCATAGAACTAGCTAGCAATATTTGCTTCAATTAAGGTAGATTACATATATTGATGATTTTCAGAAATCTTTCTAAACTTATTTGGATGGTAATAAGATATTTTGCTAAATTCATTTCATTGATATATAAATAATTCAAACATTTATAAGGTATTATATTTTTATATGATGAAGACATTCATTCACTAAGTGTCCAAGACTTTAAATAAATGTTTTGTTTGTATGTATACCTGGTTTATCAGTAGGTTTTTTTTCTTAAAGGAATAAATAAGAAGAGCTAGCTGTAACAGTCAGGATCTCACAGAAAAGAGATAGCATACTAAAACTAGAATCATTCCAAAGAGTCTAACAAAGGCATGGTATTAAAATTCTGGAGAAGGTATAAGAAAAACCACAAGAGTCATGCGCTATCGCAGGTCAGGTTACAACAGCCTCCTCAGGCAGAGAGCTCTGGAGAAGGCTGGATCTAGGAGGTCAGAGTAGGAGTCAACCAGTGATAGGCACTTATAGCGGGAGCCAGGGCAATCAATAGCCTCCCTCACTATCCTCTGACCTCGGTGCTGCATTGCACTCCTATTAGCCAAACTAAATGGAAAGCCAGAGAGGTGGAGGAAGCCCACAGGGCCCAGAGCAGGTAGATGCACTGGACAGCAGACTTCAAGGGCACTAACCCAACAGCTGCTATCTTATGTCACCTTCTTATAAAACTAAATTCTGGGTGGTTAATTTTACATTTAAGAAGATTTTATTTTCGTAAATAACTACTGAAGTCCCGTGATAGTTACTGAAGAATATTTAAGCAATCATTATTTTATAAATTTATAGCTTTCTAATGAAAGTACAGAGAACAGAAGTGCCTGGCCATCCAAATATCCCTTCAGAAAATCATTTGAATCCTTCTGCATTTTCAAAATCTAGTTTTATTTTTGAATAAAACAAAAACAGTACCATTTTTTGTTGTTTCATAACTCTTGTATACATCAAATGTCATGTAATTGGACAGCCAGAAGGAGAACTGAGAAGTGGGATAGATGATCTCAAATTCAACATCTTGCCTGCATTTAATTTTCTTGGCAGTGATCAGTTATTTTCTTCTTCAATAAGTATTTATAGAAAGAATGAGCATCTATTATAATTATAAGACAAATTATACATGCTGTAAACTACATAATTGCTTTTCCTCACACAATTGTGAGAAAGAAGAATGAATAGCCATATAATAACCCTATTGAGGAAAATTCCATTCAGTGATGACTATTTTTAAAGTGAGTCTCTTTTCTTAGAAATCTCTTGGACAGTTTTGCATTGAAATAACAGTCATTGAAAAGTCAAGTCTTTAAATAAATAATTTACTTATACATATTCCTGATTTATTAGTGAGATTTTTCCTGTAGGAATAAGTGAGGATAAGCAAAAACAGATATAGTCTGATATAGTCTCTATAGTTTAAAGTCACCAACACACGAAAATGTAGCGGTTATTTTTATATTTTTTAGACATAGCTGGTATTGCTCATAAGAAATCACAGGCTGTGAAATACAGATACTTCACATAGTTGGCTTCAAGGATCTCCCTTTTTGTTTCTCGTATCTGTTAACTGTTGCATTCATATAGTCAATTTCACCACAAGGTGGAAATATTTTTGGAGAATGATTGAAATATATCAGAAAGAAGTAAAGCATCAAACAGAAAATACAATATGTGCCTTGAATGAGAATCAAAATTCAGGTGATTTATAGTCAGATGTAGGGGGCATGTGCTAACACTTATGTTTAAAAATTTCTTCTTTGGTTATCATTTACTGTGTATTAGATGCTTGAGTTTTCTCTTTGAAATAACAGTCATTGAAAGGCCAAGTCTTTAAATAAATAATTTACTTATACATATTCCTGATTTATTAGTGAGATTTATTAGTGAGTTACATGCTTATGTATTCTGGCCCATAACTTCATGAATTCTTCCAGAAGATAAATAACTGAGGTCTTATGGTTGATTTGTGATTCTAGATTAAAGTGAGAAAAAAATCTGTGAAGCTCTCACTTTGGTGTGATAATAACACGAGATACTTGGATTATTCTTCACATAATTTGTTTTCTGAACAATCAATCTAATTTGAACACTAATTCTTTGTGGAAAACTGAGTTTATGATTGCAAAAGATCCACCTTTCTTCTTTAATTACCTTATTTTGGCCTTTATTGTGTTTAAAATTTGAGTGACATGATTCACTAGTTGCAAAAGAAACTAATTCAGGAAGTTGTCATTGGAGAGAGATGTCCTATCTGCCAAGGCCACATGGTTCTGGCCAAAAAATGCAAATTATATTAACTGCAAAAGAGAAAATACATGTGATGATTTTGGGGTGGTATTTCTATAATCCAGTGGAAATCAATTTGAAGAAGCCACTGCTTCTCAGTATGACTAGAAAACCGGAAAGATCTAGCAGCATGACTTATGAAGCTGGGGATATAGGCCCACCCTACACCTGAGATCTCTTCTCTGGCTTCTCTGTGTCTACAGGAATGGTCTTCTGACACTTTCCTAAGGTTCCTTCAGTATTATCATAGATGTTATGTAGGCTGCTACTACTGGTGAACAAACCGAGAATATCCTCTTCAAGTGACAGCTACCCTACCCCATCAGCCCTCCCAGGAATGATTAAGTGGAACTCTTGTTCCAGAACCAAATGTGAACGCACGAATGACTGTTCTTGTCATTAAACCAGAAAAAGGTCATTTAGCAAGGGTTCACTAAGTGTTCTTTACTCCTTAACCCAAAATCCAGGTTTCTACTTTATGTCCTTGTAACTAAAATAGAAATATTACTTTGTTACATTTATGAAAAGAAGCCTCAAATAGAAAAGGAAATATACATATCTGTTCCATTATAGCATTCAATATTTTTAAGTAATTTTTTTTTTAGTCAGAGTCTCACTCTGTCGCCCTGGCTGGAGTGCAGTGGCACACTCAGCCCACCTGCTGGGCTCCAGCAGTCCTTCCGCCTCAGCCTTCCAAGTAGCCAGAACTACAGGCATGCACTACCACACCTGGCTAATTTTTGATTTATTGTAGAGATGAGGTCTCACCAAGTTGCCCGGGCTGGTCTCAAACCCATGGGCTCAGGCAATCCACTTGCCTCGGCGTCCTAAATTGCTGGGATTACAGACTGAGCCACCAAGCCCGGCCTAAGTAATTGTTTTAAACCATGTAATTTGTTTTGCAATTTAAATGACTATGTTTTTAAGTTGTCTTTCAAAATCTGACTAACTCAAAGTTTAAGAACTAATTTTCTCAGAGTTAAATTTGCCTCTGTTGAAACTACTGTTAAATATCATTTGATCGTGAGAGAGAAACACCAGTGGCAACTGCCACTTATGCCACATTGCTCCTGACTTTGTATCTAAAATGTCCATTTTGATTCAAGAGTGATATTTAACATGGGCGTATAAAGCAGCAAATTCTTACAAGGATCTAAGAGTTTTCGACTAGTGTAGAACTTTTCCATATGGGGAATTAACATGAAGGTCTCAAGTTTAGTGAGAAGAAAAATATCAAACATGAAGGTCTTGAAGGTCTCAAGTTTAGTGAGAAGAAAAATATCAATCAAATGAGCTTTTCTTTATGAACCACTAGGCTTCAGAAGGTATGACCATTGGCAGCGTCCACGGTGGGGCAGGTTTTGGCTAACTCTGCTTTAGGCTTCTGGGCACAGTTTACTTTGACCATCTTTGCTTCCTCTCTGGGTTAAACCAACAATAAACACAACCACAAAACTAACAAGTATCTTTGGTTGCTGCTTTAACTCATCTCTTAAAACTTTTGTTGGAAAACTAGTTGTAAATTTCTAGTAACTTGGATTTTTATTGTCTTGTTATCATAACATAATCTAGGTCCTGAAATGCCACATAAAACAAGGATGTGTTTAAATCAGAAAACTGTGTTTAATTATTTATTACTCTGGTTTCATAACAATTGCAAATATTTTTACCTGACACAATCCCCTGGGAAAATGTTCCACAGATCCCTATTCTTAGTTGATTTACTCAATTATACATTACTATAGAGTTATGTATAAAATGTAATAATCAAATGAGTAAAATTGTAAAAATATCTATTATGACCTAGGTTAAAGTACATGTATACTCTACTACCCCCAAAACTATCTGGGGTTATTTATAATTAGGTCATACTTCCAAACATTCATATTTCTTTAATCAGCAGTTAACATCAGGTAATTTTCAGATGAAGTGATTCAAATTTTTGTAGGCCAGTCTAAAATAGAATATGTTTAGGCTTAGTATTGGTTTTATTAGTGCTGATTTTATTAACAATAATTTTATCTGCCTCCTTTTGCCTTCGGTGGTTGCTCCTGAAGATGTGATAGGGAGAATGGAAACTGCTTACTAAGAAATGTCTTCACTTATCTATTTCACAGCTTTCATTATTCATATTGGTTTCTAGTTGGGTGAATATTAGAAAACAGCTCAATCCACCCTTGCTATTCTGTCACTTTTTGTTTTCAAATTGTATCAGCACCTGTAATATGTCACGCATGGTCCTAATATACAAATGCTAGGCTAATAAGCATGTTGGACAATCTACTTGGTAATTTTTTGTTCACTCATTTCTCACAGATTTAACTTTTTCATTTAACTCAGAGCAAGTTAGAAGATAAGACTTTATTTTTATACTAGTACCACAAATAAATTATATCACCTACCACCAACTAAGATATTGACTTCTAGCATTAAATGTATGAAATTCTAGTCAATCAGACAATCAATAGTAATTATTTGCTACCAGAAACAATTACGGCTTTAAATAAATCAGTATCTTTTATGCTAAAAATATGTACATTTTAGTCCATTTTTTATTCAGTCATCATAATAATTATGATGTAGTAATTAAATTCAAATTAAGAATTTGAAAGGATGACTGTGATTGCTGGCCACTTAAAATTTGATATTGAGTGAGAAAAAGGCCAAATGAGGAAGTCTATATAATATCCTTTAGAACTATCCTTTAGAACATTCTAGACTAGTGTATAGGACATTTAACAGAGAACATATGTTCCTAGTCTCTGGAGCACCACCAAAAATAAACCTGGATTCACATGTTCCTGTGTTCTGTGTTCCAATTCAGCTCTGCTATGCCAGTTGTGTGAACCTGGACAAGTTCCTGGATTTCTTTGCCATGAAATATCCCTGAACAAGTTAGGATCCAAAAGATATGGACAGACTAAGGTCACTTACTCCTCTTTTATAAAGTAAAGTGAATTCTTACCTCATAGGATGATTGTAGGAATTAAATAAGTGCTCAGTGAATAAAAGATGCTCAATAAATGTTAATAGCCTCAACAACCAAAATATGAAGAATAATAAATAAAATAGTAATATTTTGAGAAAAATAGAATTGACAGTTATTACACTTAATTTTTTATTTGTGTAATATTAATTCCTAATATTTTTTCTAAATAAGTAAACAAAAGACAAAAGAAAATAGTAGCTAATTAGCTACTGATATGGAATGAATAACCCCAAAATTTAGTTGTTCAGAGCAAAATTTATTTGTTTAGCTTGTGATTCTATGGCTGAGCAATTTATACTGGACATAGCTTAGTGATTCTTTGGTCTCAGATGATCTTGCCTGAGTTGGGCATACAGGCTGTCTTTGGTATCCAGAGGTTATGCACCCAGGGATTACATGTCTGTGTGTTCAATAAATCATGGATCAAAAATATTTGAAAAATAAAAATAAATAATACAAATTACAATAATATAGTATAACAATTATTTACATAACATTTACATTATAGCAGTGTTTTCAGTAATCTAGAGATGATTGAATGTATATAGGAGCTCGTGCATAGGGTGATTGTAAATACTATCTCTTTTTATATCAAAGACTTGATCATCCAGAGATTCTGAAGGGGTCCTGGAACAAATCCCCAGCAGGTATATCTCCAGGGGACAAATATATGTCTCTTCTCAGCTGCCAGCTTGACTGTGGGTGGCTGGTCTGGGTTGGCTTCTGCTAGACAGCGTGTCTCTACTCCAGAAGATCTCTCCTCCTCCAGTGGGCATCCTGGGTTTGTTCTCAAGGCAGAGGCTCTTGAGGCCCCTGGCTCAGAGCTAATGCCACTCCATGACCATATTCTACTGGCCAAAGCAAGTCCCAAACCCAAACCAGATCCAGGAAGAACACAGAGTCCACCTCTTGGTGAGAGAAGCTTCAGAGTCACCTTTCAAGGGGATATGAATATATGGAGGCATGAGAAATGGGGTCATTTTCACAATAAATCTAACACAAATTAGATTAAAATGTTATTGTCTTAAATTAACAGTAGAGTAGAAAGGCAGAATAGATTTATTAACCATACTTCATTCTTCTCTTCCTCTTTTGACCTGAAGGATAATTCTGAAAGTTAAGTTTACGGAGTGGGATTTGGAGGTTTTCAAAGAGACTTTTGAATTTGAAAAGGTAGATATGTTTTATCTGTAATGGGAAAATATTATTTAAAAAACTTATTTAGGATGGGAAAAGAGGAACACAATGTATCATATAATTAAACCTAGGAATGGTTTTGTTCTTTTACATAGTATCGTGTGCTTATTAATTTTAGCTAAATTAAAACTGAGACTAGAATATACGGAAAAAACAGGTCAAAGTTGAAATATATTTTTAGGATTTCACTATTCAAGCTTCTTGGCAATTATGCCTTGTATTCAAATCTAATGTCAGGATGCAATACTGTTATTATAAATATAGCACTTATAAGTATAGCGTCTTCACTCTACAGCAACTGTGGGCATGTTCCCTTCTTATGAATGCTCTCTTGGGTCACCTTGTAGAGTTCTACTGTACATCAGCGCATTCCATACAATTGTTTCATTTTGTCGGGTAACATGTGAAACTTCTATAACTTTTGGGAATGACTTGCTTGATTTGACAGCGGATGTGAAAAATGAAGGTAACAGATGGAGCAGAATAATAACTATGATTTCAAAAATCATAGCAATTCATCTGTAGCCAATGACAATTGATATGGGAGGAACCATGCCAACTCTCAATTATCCATGGTAGCAGGCAGTTGAGAAAGAGGAATGGAAATCCCACAGCCAACCAGGGGCTTCACGCTGAGCATTACAGATTATGTGCCGTGTTCCTAATTCTTTACACTGCTAGTGAATAAATCTAATTCATGTGAAATATTTATAAGACTCTGTTGTTGCATCACTTAATAACAGTTATAGAAAAAGTGAAATGTCCTGAGGGAGAGAGAAAAAAAAAATCAGGGGAGGGTGACTAGGAACAGCTGTAATATTTCAAGAACATTATAGACTTTTAAAGTGTTATTTTTAATGATTGCATAACATTTCACTATGTGGATACATAATATTTTATCTGGTCAATCCCTTGTTCTTGGAGATTTAAGTCTTTCCCATTTGTGTCATTGGTGACTTCATCAAAATGATTTGGTTGGAATAATGAGAGTAGAAGCCAGGTTGCTCTTGGTTGAAGAGTAAATAACAGGTGACAAAGGAAAGATACCATGCTGAAACTCTCTTAAGAAGTGACTAGGAAGAGGACAGCAGCTCTAGGGAATAGCTGGAGATGTGTGACACACTGAAGAAGAAAGCTATAAATATACCCAAATCCAAAGCAAGCATGAGGTCTTTGGTAGGAAATATCCTTGAACAAGTTAGGAGCCAAAAGATAAGGACAGACCAAGGTCACTTATACGGAGAATTGCAACCGTTTATGCTTTTTAAGAAATGTCAGACATAAGCCAGAAATAATCACATATTTAAGGAATTCCCATTAAAATCAAGAGTAACACAAAGGTATCACTGCCATTATCTAACAATGTTTGGAGTTTTCTGGTCAATGTCAATTTTGCTTCCAAATTATGGTTTAAATCTATCCATTTGTCTCCATCGGCCCTAATGCCACCAGTCTCTAGTCACTATGAGCCACCAATCTGCCTGTGCTCACTCTTGCTCCTCGCCCACCCAATCTCCAAATAACAACCAGATGAATCTCTACACTATGTGGTTCCTGTTTTTCAATTATTTTAGTTGTTTCCCATTAAGTTCTAATCCCAGATCCCACAAGCCCTGCCCAGTCTGGCCGAGTCGTGCCTCTTGGAACCTATCTCCCCTCCCCACTCCCTTCCACTTCTGTCCTAACCACACTGACCCCTTTCAGTTCTGTGAGTTTCCCAAGCTCCCATTTCAGAGCTGTCCATCCATGTACCCACTGCCTGGAAATACCACGCTTTCACTTAGTTCACTTCTGTCCCATCTTAAAAACCAACTTCTTAGAGACATTCCTGACTCTTTAGTGAAAATCTGTTCCTTCTGTTATAATTCCTCATTATACCGTTCACACTACTCTTCACCTTTATAGCATCTATCACTATGCATCATTATAAATGTGCTGACATGAGGTTTTTGCTTCTTTGTTTGCTCTTCTCTTTCCTCTAGTAGTGTGGAAACTTCAAGAGAGCAGGGGCTGTATCTGCTTGCCTGTGTATACTTTTATCTCAAATATCTAACCCAATGCCTAGCACATGAAGGAATTCAATGAATTGATTGATTACTGCAGGAGAGTAGCGTAGACAAGGTTAAGTAGTGTTTCTTGTCAGCCTTCTGGAGTACTCAACAATTGTTATTTTAATGCATTCAATTCAATATCAATCCAATTTTTTTTTCAGATTCATACTACTGATTTCATGAGGTATGGTTTGAGACAATAAACAGTTTGACAAGCCAGGCTCGGTGGCTCAGCCTGTAATCCCATGCTTTTGGGAGGCTGAGGTGAGTGGATGGCCTGAGCCCGCGGGTTCAAGACCCACCTGGGCAGCGAGACCTCATCTCTACAATAAATCAAAAAATCAGCCGGGCGTGGTAGCGCATGCCTGTAATTCCGGCTACTCGGAAGGCTGAAGCGGAAGGATCGCCGGAGCCCAGCAGGTCGAGGCTGCGGTAGCCGGGAGCGGTCACTGCACTCCAGTCTGGGCGACAGAGTGAGACTCCAACTCAAAAAAAAAAAAATAGTTTGACAAGTGTGGGCCTTGGAATTGTGTTTTAAAAAAATATATAACACCTTGACATAGTTAATAGCATACTAAAATTTACATTAAAAAATGGTTAACATACTGTATTTCTAGGTATTATTATCTGTAAATTGTGTTGCTTTTTGGCAGGCACTGGTTAACTCTTACAATGTGTCTCAGCTTGGCTTTTATTGTGACCTTCTCTCCCATTGTCCTCTCTCTTTACTCCAGGCTCTGGAGCTGCCTGGAGTTTTTATGCATGTGCTTGGTTCCTTTGTTCTCAGGATCGGCAGGTTCTGTAGCCTCAGTTTCCCCTGCTCCTGGCTGGGACCCTTCCTCAGCCTCCTTTATCCCATCACCCCTTCTGCTTTCTTTCACGTTCATCTGACTTTCATCCCATCGAGACTGATTTCTTCTTCAGTTTACTTTCTCTTATTTTTCATTTCAGGCAATGCTAAGGAAATAATTGTTAATGTAAATTTATGAATTCATGAGCAGGCAACTCAAGAGTATTTTTGTATTTAAACAAGGACTGGATCTTTTAGGCAGCCCCTACCATCACTCCTGAGCATTTTTGAATGAAACTGAGTTTTAAATTAAGCATAGGGTAAAGGCATCCCTCACATTTGGTGACAGTTTTTAGTGTATTTTTTTTTTAAGATGTGGTGTTTTAAAATGTAACAAAGAATGGATTTAAAAGTTAATCTAGCAATTGCTGCAGCTTAACATAATCATCAAATATTCATAATTCCTAACTGTTTTTAGTAAATCCCAGTTAACAAATACACTTGATTAATCAAATCTCTTTGTTGGTGGTGCATTCCAGATGGTAGGAACATAATTAATTCAATGTCACCAAAAATTATATGACAGGTGTGTTGTTTTTATTTTGAATTCACTAGCATGTGACTTTCTTTCACAATCAATGTATAGGACTCACTGAACATGTGTGTCCACTAGACTGAAATAGCAAAATTCCAACATGCAGGAGGCAGAGGTGTCAGGGCAGCTGCTGTTCCACATTGTGCAATGGCTGGTTGTGAGAAGCCATCATCTAGGCTTATGGACATCTACTGCTTCTTAGTCGAACGTCTTACAAAAATTATCCTTGGTTTTTTATTTTGCTTTGCTAATCCTCACAATCCCCTTTAAGCCACATAAGTGATGCCCTATCCATGATCTGCTCAAAGAGCAGTCAAGCACAGGCGAGCCAAGACACAGAAGGCAATTAACATGGGCTTTGTCTTTCTTCCTTGTTCCTCTTTTTCTGTGGCAAATCATTTTGTGTGATCAAAATCAAGACAAAATGGTAAAGCATGAATGCTTTGGGCAAATATCTTGTAGGATGTTATTTTAAGTACCTGCATTTGTCCAGCTCTAGGGAGGGGTATGGCAGGCAGATGGCCTCACTGGGCAGTGTTCCAGGGCTCCCTGATATCCCCACTTAAGGTTTACTTGTGTGTAGATGAACTGAGTCATGGAGTTGATGACTTGCGAAGAACTCTTCGACTGGGGCACATGACAGCACCCAGGAAACACAGGTCGCATTAAGGGTTATTCTTTAAGTTAACAGGAACTTAAGACATCATCCATCTACAGTGATCTCATCCTTTATTTGGATTTTGACAGGTGTTCCACCAGATTCTGCTCATTAATATTGATAACAATTATAAATTCTTTATTTTAATCCCAAATCTATTCTCTGTTATTCTGACCAGTAGATCCCACTTCTAAACTTTTGGAACAATGCATTCTCCTGTTGTTTATTCTTCCAAATGAGTGATAAGCTTCTGGAGAATTTATGACAGCTTCTTACACACTGTCTCCCAAACTTAAAGATGTCTCCCAAACATTTTCACGTCAGTATCTTAGCTTTGAGTCCATGTCACTGTGCTTCATGGATCTTGGTTTATAGACTCCTCATATTCCTCATGGACTTCCTCTTGTGATACTGTAACTCAGTGTACCATGAGTCTAATGTTTAGAAGTGGACAGAATTATTCTACTGTGTTCTGAGCAGTGAATAATATAGGCAGCTGAATAGAGTGATGGAACTCAGATATGCAGAGCTGAGTCCTGATCCTGGCTCCTGCATGACTTTTAGTTACCCATGGTTGCTTCAAAGTCTTCATCTATAAAAGCAAAGGGTGAGGCCAGATGGCCTCTAGAAACATATATGTCTGATCCTAGAATGATATATAGGGGTCGATGCTACTGTCAGGCAGTTGTTTGCTTGAATCAAAGTGTGAGCATGTACATTTATATGTGCTAATTTTATTCTGCAGACTTTAGCCTGGTGTTTCTACTCGTCAACTTTTAACTCTTGATTCTGACATCTATTACAATAGTCACTTTTTTAAAGTTTTGCAACATTCATGAGTTTTATATACATGAATTCTGGGTCCTCCAGTAACTAATATAAATATTGAATAAGACAAGACCAGAGCACAGCACTGTGGCACACCACTGTGGACCCTTTTCCAGGTGATGGTCTAACAGAAGGGAAAATTAGTATCTTCATTTAATTATTTACTCATTTAGGTCACTGAAATTTAACCCACATTTATCCAGCACATCCTAAGAAATTTTGTTGATTGTCTTACTGAATTAAATAAATAAAACACATAACACATGATTTCTGTCTTCTGACATGGTATTTCCAACTGATAATCATCGTATTCTTTACTAGCAGCTCAAAGAAAATTTATTTAATAACTAAATCTGGTATTTTGCCAGAGATTAACATCAAACTTCATGTTATTTTTAAAATGATCAAGGATTATTGTGTCTAAACCTTTCCTTCTTCAAGATTCTCAGAGATTCATGTCAGTGGCTAATTTCCATCAACTCTTAGTTATCTGCCCTTAATCTGTCCTCTCCTAACTTAATGTGTGTCTTGGTCTCAGGGGCTGTTACCTGGAATAAGTGAATTAAAAGGCCTTCAATTTATTTTCAAAGCAATTTGATGCCAGCGGGAACCACACATGAAACTGAATTGCCTCAACACATATGCTGGGTTTCAGAACACATTTTAGGTATGCAGTCAGCCATTTCCTTAATCATTTGGTTCCTTCTCTATGCCAGATACTGTGTTCAGCACTCAGGTAATAGAGATGAAAGAGACAAAATATTATTTCAAAGAATGTATATGAAGCATTTGATGGTGGTTTGTATAGGCTGCTGTGGGAAAGAGGACGTGTAGAGGACCAGATGGAGTGTAGTGTGTGACAAAATGAAAAGCAGTGACCACCAGAGGGAAAAACAAAAGAACTTTTAAAAAAATGACTGAACCATCACTTTAAACAAAATGAAAAAACATGAAATATATAACGTCTTCTTTTAAGAGTCCAAGAAGATTTAGCATTTGATTATCAAGTGAAAGCGGCGAGTTGGTTGCTGGACTTGATAATAAATATCCATGGTTATATTTACAGAAGAACCCAACATTTTACTGATCTACATCATAAAAATTTACTAGCTAGTTGTCCAGTCTTTTCCGATGATCTCACTCCTTAAATTGTGACAATCATCCTCAAGAATTCTGTATGTATCGCCTCTGTGAATTGATCAGTATATAAGTCAACAGCAAGTCTGCTGTCTTTCCCTCTTGTTTTCTGAGAAGAAGAGCAAGAAGTTTTAGGTATGATTTGAGCTGGTACCTAAAGTTTTGCTGTATCGCAATTAGGTTGAGATACAACTGTTGAAAGATATATATATAATCAAACATAAAGAGACAAAGAAATGGAGAAAGAATGTTTTACATTTTATCCAATAGATAATTTTTTTGTATGTTCATGGAACAGTTAGAAAAATGTATGATTCTTTGGCAAACAAAATCCTTAATTTCAAAAGTAGACATTTCATAAGATATATTCCTAGATATAAAAAACAATAAAGAAGTCAGTAAATGAAGAAAACACTCTTAACCCTAGAACCAAAGAGTTAGTGAAAAGGGAAATTCATAACAATTAAGGCACAAGAAACTACTTTATACCAAAACTATACTGAGAATGAAAAAATAGAATTTGAAATATGTTTATTATAAGGAAAAACTTACAAAAATAAAGAACATATGTTTAAATATCATATAATAATAAAAAGTCCTTCCCCAAATAAGGACATTAATAAATATAATCACTAAATTTTAAATCCCAGAAAAAATTTTCAATTGTAAAATGGATAAGTAAATTAAAAGGCTAGCTCAATAAACAAATAAATAAAATCCAGTTATTCAATTATTCAAAATTTAATATCTCAATTAAGAAAATAGCAAATAAAATTAGACAAATTGAGAATAAGAAAGAATACATCATCACAGATAATAGATGGTCTAAAATAATTGTGAGAGACCAGTTTGTGTATTTCAAAAGAAACAAATTTGCTGACCTGAGAAAATAGATGATTTCCTCTAAAAAATGTAAAAGAGTGACTAAGAATAACCGGAAAATATGACTATACTTACTACTGTGGAAGAAATTGGAGAGGTGCTTCACTACAATTGAGTAAAGCCCCAGGACTAATTGGGTTTCTCAGCAGGGTTTATCTAGCCAATGTTATTTAAACTATCCCAGGCCAAAGAAAAGATGGACAGTTTCCAAAAAGTTAGAATAATTTTAATACTAAACCAAATAAACTATAGCTAAATTGTATTTATGATTATGAATACAAATATTTTAAAATAAAATATTAGCAAATAAAATTTAACCATTTAGCAAAAGAAAGATAAAATGAGATAATGCTTCGAAGTCAAGAAGCATTCAAGTTAAGAAATTGTATTAACATATTACATCAGCCAATTAAAGTAGAAAGGTTCTGTGATTATATCAGATGTTGAAGCTTTTGATAAGCATGCAATAACTATCCCTAAAAAATCTTCAAGTAAAATAGGAGTTGATGAAAGATTTTTACTAAAATCCAACAGCTAACATTATTCTTAAAAAAACAAAGCTAGATTAGAAATTAAACAAGCAAAATGAAGACCACAAAAGGTAAACTACCATAACCATTACTTCCCAAGAAAATTAAATAACCTGCATAGCACTAAAAATAGAGATAAACCTATTCCTTCTTACTAAAGATTTGACTCTGCCAGCAAAAAATCTAAAAGATTTTGGGAAGTAAAAATTTTAATTGTAAGAGAATTTGAGTAATTGGTCGGGTACCAGAGGCATATTGAAAAAACAGTAGATTTTAGCCTTACATATCTAGAAATGTAAATAGGAAATATATTAATGTAAGTGGTAAAAGCAATGAGAATTTTGGGAGCATCTGAATAAGAAAGGTATAGAATATATATGAACAAGATCAAAGGACATAAAAGAATGTATACAGATACCATTTTGTTTAGAATGATAATTCTTAAAGGTTAGTAATTTAAAATTGATATGTAAACTTATTGTAATACAAATGTGAATTCCAACATGTTTTAAATTTTGTTTTGAAAGGGTAACATTTTTAAAAGTTTATATGGACAAATAGATACCCAAAAATAGTCAAAATTTTTGAGTAAAAACAATAGAAAGGGAAGGCTTACTTTACCAGACATAACATTATATAAAGTCACTATAACAATATATTATATTATATAATGTAGTTTAAAGATAGATGAAAACTGAGAATCTAAAAATTGATCTTAAAAGTTATGTGAATTTAATAAACTTTATGTTTTGATTCAGTGGGAAAGGACAGATTATTCCATAGATATGTTGGCACTACTGACTCTATCCATGTGAAAAATATTTTACATATTATATAAAAATCAATTCCAGGTATATGAAGGATTTATGTGAAAATCAAAACAAAGCAATACATATTTTGCATTGGTGCAATCTAGTAACAAAGATATATCTAACCAAGATTTGAAATCCAGGGACTATGAAGTAAAAGATAGATGTATTAGACATATAAAAAACTAAACATTTCAATAGTAAAGACTATAATCAAAGTAAATTAGAAAATTATAGTTCTGGTCTAATTAATATATAATTAACAAACAGTCAGTTAACATTTGTGCTTTTGGAGAGTTTTTTAAACATTGATGAGAAAAGACAAATCAATTTTTCAAAATGGACAAAATGTATGAATAGACAAGTCGCTAAAGAGCAAACTCAAATGTTAACCAAAATATAAAAGGATCAGATTCACTAGTAGTCAGTGATATGCAATTTAAAGCAATAATGAGATATGACTTTACAGTCATCAGCCTGACACCTGTTGCTGGGTGTGATTCAAGGACAAAGGCGTTCCCATACATTGCTGGTGGAATGTACAGAGCCACAGTCTCTTTTGAAAAGCAATTTGTTAATATCTATTCAAAAATGAAAAAGGTGTGATCTTTTTGCCCAGCAATCACCTTCTTGAGAATCTGATCTATGTAAATATCTTACATGCATGTGATGGTGTTTATTTTAACAAGTAGTATAAAGTTTTCATGCAATTCCTAACACAAGTTCAATTGAATTCAAACATTTGCTGAGTTCCTAGAGCAGTGCTTATACAGAGTTGGCACATAAATGTTATAACATAAATATTAACTGTTAGGGATTTTTTAAAAATGCACAGAGGTTTTTCCAATGTGAAATGTGTTGCAGTATGATTTGTAGTGACCGAAAACTAGAAACTGGAAACTATGAATGTCATTAACCGGAAAACACTTGAATAGGTTATGGTACCTCTGTATTATAGAGTATCATGGAACTATGAAGAGAATAAGTCAGGACTGTACTGGATAATTTAAATTCATTCATAGACAGTGACTTTGAGGAAGAAAATAAGCATGTCGAAAATTGTATCTACTATACCCAATTTTTAAAACAAAAAGGATAAAAATCCTTCTTGTGTATATGTGTCTGTGTGTATCTAGTTCAGGTTAAGTTTGGATAAAAAATATAGAAGAATACACACAAAGTTAATAACAAAAGTCTAGCATACAGAGAAGAGGTAAAAGACAAATTAAAAAGCAAGAGAATAAGAGTATGATATATGTTTATACTTGAAAACTTACATAATATTATATAGTCTTTACATTTTAAAAATATTTTGCTGAGTGTGGTGGCTCATGTCAGTAATCTCAGGACTTTAGGGGGCTGAGGCAGGAGGATTTCCTGAGCCCAGAAGTTCAAGACCAGCCTGGGCAACATGGCAAGATCTTGTTTCCACAATAAATCAAGAAATTAGCTGGGCATGGTGATGTGCACCTGTCGTCCCAGTTACTCAGGAGGCTGAGATGGAAGGATTGCTTGAGCCCAGCAATCGAGGCGGTAGTAGCCATGTACTACAATATTTTAGGTAATTTTTTAATTTAAAGAAAATCACAAATGAATTGGATTAAAGGTAGGAAAAGCAGCTAAGTGACTGCAACAGTAATATATGAGTCAAATGAACACAGGTCATGAAAAGGCTAAAGGGAGGGTAATGGCAGAAATGGAGCAATTTAGCAAGAATAAAAATGAAAATATGGAACGAAAGAAAAGAGGAGAAGGGAGAAAAATTTTCTGATCTGATCCATCGATCTATTACAACATTGTCAAAATAAGTGACATTTATAGTATTTACTATACTTTATTTATAGGAATAGAATAGCATTTACTATACTACATTTACAGTAGTAAAAGTCCTTTACCATGCTTTTAAAGATTATCTTGGATATCCCAGGACCTTGCTATTTCCATATCAATTTTAAAATCAACATGTTAATTTTCATATTCATACAGTACAACCTGCTGAGATTTTGAATGACCTTTCTTCCATTCTATAGACTGGGAGGAGTTTACCTTGTAATAATATAGTCATCCAATCCACAGTATATCTATTTAGGTTTTCTTACTTGCCTTTCAGTAATGTATCTTAATTCACTATGGGGTTTTTACATAACTTATTAGATTTATTGCTAGGTATTTGATACTTTTAATGCTATTTTGAATAATTTTACATTTTAATTTGCTCCTAGTATATTAACCTACATTGCTAATATTGCCTTAGTTTATTAAATTACATTGATTTTTGGTTGACCTGAGTCCACCAACTTTGCTTCATTAACTAATTAATTCTAATAGTTCATAGATAACCATGCCATATGTGAATAAGTTCCATTTCTTCCTGTCCAGGTCTTATTTCTTGGATTTATTTTCTTGCCATGTTGTGCTGACTAGACCCTCCACTATAATACCAAATAGAAGTGGCTATGTCCATGTCCTCTTTCTACATTCAGATGGAAAGAATTCAGTATTTCATTATTAAGTATGCTGTAAGTTTTTATAGAGGCCTTTCATCAGAATAGGGACATTAAGAATATAATTTGCTGAGTTTTTCTTCGATATCTATTCAGATATTAAATTTTAAACATGCTTTTTTCACCTCTGATAAGATAGTAATATAATTTTTTTCTTTTCTGTTAATGTAGAAATTAAAATGATTGATTTTCAAATGTTAAGCCAGTCTTGAATTCCTAGAATAAAACTCATTTTTTAAAGGATATGTTCTCCTTTCTGTATATGATTAGATTCAACTTGCTAATATATTGAGTAGGATTTTTGCATCTATGTTTATGAAAAACTTGGGAAATTCCTTTCTTGTAATTTCCCGGTCAGACTTTGGTATTAGAGTTATGTTGGGCTTATAAAACTAATTGAACACGGTTACACTTTTTTTGTTCTCCAAAGGAGTATGTGTAATATTTATGTTCATTCTTCCTTAAGTGTTTTTAAGAATTCACCAAAAAAAGTCCATAGGATCTCAAAGTTTCGTTGTGAAAAAGATTTTAAATTATGGCTTCAATTACTTGGTTTTGTTTTCATTGCTTTGTTTGTGTTTCTCCTGAAACTTTGAAAATATTTTTCCTGTGGTTATATTTACAATGAAAACTATACACATAAAATATACTAAGTTTGCTCTCTCTCCAGTCTGCATCTGTTCACTTCCTTCTCTGGAATGGCAGAATTGACTTATTATTCCCACTTCTTCCATTCCTGACGTTGTCTGACTTTAATGAATTATTATAATTTTTTGTTTTTATCCTATTACTTAATTGGTTTTAAGACCAAATTCAATTGTTTTAAAGACTACATTTTAACATGTCATTACAGAAGATAATAGACCGATGCCACTCAAATGGCCACCCTGTTCTCTCTCCCTGACCTTTCTAATTTTTCTGACATATAATTAAACATTTAGAATTCATATTACTTACATTTTGTTCTTTAATCCAAGCCCTAATGTTTAACTTTAGTCCTACAGCTGAATGAAGCTTTATGTTGCTCGTCAGTCCTTTGCCTACAGTTTCTGTATCATTTTCTTGATTGGTTGTCTTCTAGTAGTTTCTTCACAAAAAGTTCATGAAAAATATATGTGTGAAGTATGTGTAAGTCTCTCAAAACTTACTTTCACTTTACACTTTAATGACAATTTAGTTGGGTTTATAGTACTTGGGATGTTCTTCATTCCCTTGAGATATTTAGCCGTTAGTCTACTGTCATTGAGTGTTGAGTGTTGCTGGGGAATTATCTGAAACCAGCTGGCCTAAAACCTACTTCCACAGGAGACTGACAGTTTTTTTTTAAATAAAGAAAGAATTAATGCAAATATAAAAACCAAATGTATAATTTAAGGGCTATATTTAAGAGCTGGCAGCATTCGGGGAAAAATATTTTTTAAGGTTCAATTTGGGTATGTACAAAAGGTCTCCCTACCTACTTGTAGTTGGGGTCAGAATATAAAGTATACCTCGAAATATGTCTTCCATTGAGGGATTATTTGCTTGGGCAACTTAAGTTTTGAAATTAAATTCCTCACTATTGAAATGTTCAGAGTACAAGGTTATAAATTATATCACCCTCAATTTTGTTGTAGGGGATAGTTTTGGAATCTTTAACTGAATGATTCCACCTGTTCAGTAGTGTGGTTCTTACTTTCAGAGGAAGACATGTTAAGTGAATCAACAGAAAATGACTAACACCAAACACAGAAGCAGCAGCCTGATTTATTCACTCATTCCCTGAATAAAAACACCCTTCCTGCCATCCAAAGGTCCGTGGTCCAATGGTGATCACATTCAGCACCACTAGAACAGGAGACAGAATCAGAGATGACTCCTAGCCTTTCCATTGAAGTCTAGTGGAGAAATGGCTTAGTCAGAAAGATGAGGACCACTTTAAAATGAGTATTGAAAGTGGAAAGTAGAGATGTGATAGGAAGATATGATTTCTGAAAAATAGCATAGTATACGTGCAGAGAGCCAGGACCGTGGGAGCTTCCCCCCTACTGAACATCATCAAAAACTCCTCAAACTTTTATTTTTTGGCCTACAAAACTGTGAAAATGTGCCTTATTTTGAGAACTTTGCTAAAAAATGTCTCTCCTGAGAGTCTTTGAAAGTTTAGGCCATTTAAAAATGCATATTATTAATTTTACTGAGTTAATGGCCATTATGGTCTAGTAGTATGTAAAATATATATCAGGGGACGTCTTAAAATGCATATTATCATAAAATGCATATTTAAGAACTTTCCACCTACATAAATTGAATTTAATGCATTATAACAACTCCAGTGGGCCCATTAGGGTCTTTAGAAAACACAGTTCAGGGCCTTGTTAAAACATATATTCTCTTCATGTCATGTTCTGCTTAGAGAGTTTGCTCCAGTAACCTAGAGCTTAAATATGTTTGTCTTGCTAAGTTATGAAAAATAAAAATAGAGGAGTACTCTTTTTTTCAGTAAGACAGTCTACTAAGTCAGGAAGAAAACATTTTACAGTTAATTATATTGTTTTTAGTTTCAATTAACATACATAGAAAAATGTTCATTAAAAAAATACTAACTGCCAGTAAAAGTTTTTAATGGCTACACCTTATAATGTATATAAAAGTATTCTCCTTTTATGTGTCAGAAAAATGTGAAGGAGGATGTGTTTTAGTTTCAGCTGAGGTTATTAATTGTTAATTATCAGTTCATATATTTAATGAGAAGCATCAGGTATACATTTTATCCAGTGTTTTTCATAACGTGGTTGGAAGACCACCTGCATCCCAATCTTCCAGGTACTTAAAATGCCTCATTCCAGATCCACTGCCCCAGAAGTCTAGGCATGTTTTTTGAGAATTTTTATCTTAATAAATTGCCTCAGAGATCCTTGAATAGCAAATAAAGTTTGAGAGCAGTAAATAAACATATACACATGATGTGGTAAATACGCAAAGACCTATCTAGAAGGAACTCGGCTCCCTGGGAGTTCACTTTACAGAGTGCATGCAACAATTACTTAAACATTCTTCAAGGAATGCTTATTTGAAAACCAGACCTGGTCTCCACTTCCCACCTTGGACCAAGCCTTGTGGCTCTAATACTGACAGCCAAGGAGCTCTAACTTTGTAGTAGCAACTAGTAAATGTATTAAGTAAAGATTTGAGTGCAATTGCCCATTAGAAATTCTCTCTACTTCTAAGATTTTTGGTACATTTTAAAAATCATTTTTATGGTCCCCATATTGAAAGGCACCACCCCAGAGGTGTCCACTCAGGACCGGTGGACATTCAGCAGTTATAACTAACTCGAATCTGTAGCACCACTGGCTACACCAACACAAGACATAAAAAAACAAAAGCCTGTCATGTTCTTTCCTTCTATGGTCCTCCTCAAAAGTAGAATATTGTTTGCTAGTAACCCTCTCTCTAAATTTTTTTCCCTGTAGTTTTCATTTTAGAAGTGCAAACAATAGAAGTGAAAGTTCTTCATTTGCTGCTGAGAAGCATCAACTCTGATAGTTGAAATAAATTTAAAATAAATCTCACACTGGAGACTTAAAGTCCTTAACAGGATTGTCTGGTTTCTGGTTTCACAAACGGCACTGTTTGTATCACACGGAATCACCTAAGAGGTTCTTACATGCTTGTGAAGTTTTCCAAATGTATTTAAGACATAAGCACGGCCATTTGTATCAGCTCCTCTGTTCACAGGCTCCCAAGACTTGAATCCCAGACTTGAATCTAACAAATACATCCCTGCTGTGTTTAACTGAGGTTGGTTCTTGATTGTAGGTAAGAAGTCCCTGCCGTGCTGACTTAGGGGCCTCTGACTAACAATCTTCCTTTTCCTGTAGAGAACTCCTAATGGAATAGAGCTGCTAATACCAGAAAAGTGCCCTATAAAATCGACTCAAGTAGTGGCTTTCTCAGCCTAAGGATGCAGTAAATGGGAAGTATAAAGCATTTAGAATTAAGTATGAACAGCTAGTTCTGACATGGGAGGAATAAACTGAGTATAGTATATAAGAAAAAATTATTTGAATCCTTAAAGCTTTAAACTAAATAATCTGACTCATATCGTTTCTACAAAAGACTCAAAAGTGGTTTGCTATTGGTCCTACTGTAAGGAACAGATCTTCATTTTAGTTTTAGTTTTAAAGATTAAATTAGAAATGACTTAAATACGCAAAAGCGCCATGTTCTTACATTTTCTTTCCCCATTCCTATAGGTGCATTCTAGATTTTTTCTTTTCTTTTTTTTTTTTTTGAGTTGGAGTCTCACTCCTGGCCACCGCAGCCTCAACCTGCTGGTCTCCGGCGATCCTTCCGCCTCAGCCTTCCAAGTAGCCGGAATTACAGGCATGCGCTACCACGCCCGGCTGATTTTTTTATTTATTGTAGAGATGAGGTCTCGCTGCCCAGGCAGGTCTCGAACCTGCAGACTCAGGCAATCCACTCACCTCAGCCTCCCAAAAGCGCGGGATTACAGGCTGAGCCACCGAGCCCGGCTGCATTCTAGATTAACTGCATCTTTGAGTGGTTAACTACCCACAAAGGCAGGCAAAAACTTACAAGTCATTTCATATTGGCCAGACTTGACTAGAAGTCCAGTAGTGAATCATGTTACCATCACTATTCAAGTAATATAGGCCAGAAGACAAAGATGACTCAGTTGAAAGGAGGATTTTGTGTGAATTATCTGAAAAGGGTTTTTCGTGCTCCACTATAGGTTGGCTTTTGAGATTTGGCTTTTCTCTTTTAATTAGCTCACAGATGAGAAAGTAACAAAACAAATCATCCTCCCTACTGATAAATAAATGCTGTACTGGAATCATCTGGGAAATCAACACACAGCTTATGAAAAGACTCCTAGCACCTCTTATACCTCTTCATGAATCAGACAAGACAGTTTACAGTATTCTGTGCTAGATGCTCTAGGGGAAAGAAAAAGAAACAGAAAACAGCATCCTTGTACTAAGAGTCTGATAACACTGCTGGAGGTTCAAAACAAACCTCTCCTTCTCCCTCAGAAGTCTCGACTTGTCTGATTAGCTCAACTGTCATCTCTCAGGATGTGGTTTCCAAACTTATGACCTACACCTGAGTTCCTTCCTCATGTTGGGCCTGCTATGCCCAGCTACCTGTTAGACATCTCCTCGGGGATGTCCTATTTTTTCCTTTGCTTCTGTGCTTCAAAACCCTTCCTCTCTCCTCTCAATCTGTTTCTCTTCTGCATTTGCTCATTTCTGTTTGTGGTGACAATCTCATCCTCCCAAGTTTGACTCAGGCCTGACACCTGTCATTTCTGTTGACTCTTGTTTACCACTTGTGTCTTTCCATCACATCTCATTTCTCATCGCCGCCCTTCCTTCTCAGGCCCAGGCCATCACCCTAAGTCCAGCCTTCCTTGCCCTTGCCTCAATTGTTGAAATAGCCTGCTCACCAAATCACCTACCTCTAATCATTTCTCCCAATAATTTTTCCTACAGGCCTAGTTCCATTCATTTCCAAGAAGTATCATGCCAGCATCTGCTCCAAGAGTCTGTGCCTTCCCAATGACTACAAAGAGATGTCCACACACCCCTCACTTGCTCTTGGGGGTCTTCTACAACCTAATCCTGCACTTTCAACTTTATTCCATGGCATTTCTCTTGATCAGACTACTGTGCTTTGTTCAAACCAGATGACTTGCTGGTCCTTGTACTCGTGTCTACTTTTGCCTTTCCCTGATACTCGAATAAACTTCCTCCATTTATTTTGATCTGGGTCCTACCTAAAACAAGGGAATTTGCTCAGTAATAAGCTACAGAATTAGATATAGGCCAAAATTTAAGAAACAATCCCTAGAACAGGACTGCTTAGGTTCAAACCCTGGCTCTGCCACTTACGTCAAGATGCTTGACCTTTCTCTCCTTTAGTATCCTCATCCGTGAAGTAGGGAAAATTGTACCTAATCCATGGTGCTGTGAAGGGGTAAATGAGTTAAAGCTCTTGGAATAGTCTCATGTTTATATCAATGCCAGATATCAGTTGTGAATGAATAACCTTTGCCTTCATTTCTAGGGCTTTATTGTATTAAGAAAGCTCTCATATAGGTATCAAAAAGTCAACAAATGAATGTGTACAAATGACATATCTCTATATCTGTGCATGTAGGAGATGCACTTTACTTATAAAGAACCTATTCTTAGGCATAATAAGTAAGCTGTTGTTATTGACAGTTTCAGACAAACACTAAAGTATATGGAACAGGATAATGAACCCTTATGTATACATCGGCAGGTTCAACTCACAGTCAGTCTTACTTCACGTGAACTGGATGGCACATCTACATCTGTAAACAGTTCCGTGTGTGTCTCAAGGAGGAGAGCATTTTAAACATAACCACTATACTCTTATTACCTAAAATTTAAAAAAAACAATTTTTGAATAGTACTAAAAAGGTGTTCAGATTTCCAGTGGTATGATAAAATCGTATTTTTGTTAAACAATTTGCTCTAATCAGGATCTAAATAAGGTCTACACATTCCAGTTAGATGCTGTGTTTTTAAATGTCTTTTAATCTGTGATTTTGTTGTTTGTTTCCATTACAATATTTGTTAGAGAATCACAGTTGTTGTTCTGGAGAGTTTTCCACAATTTATATTTGCTGAGGCCTTTTCATGATGTAGTTTCGTCTGTTCCTCTCTCTTCTATGCCTCCTTTAAAGGAAGATCGTTCAGGTGTGGTATTTTGGCAAGACTGCTTCATAATTATGTAGTGTTCTTTTGCCAGGGGCCACACAATGTCTGGAATTCTTGCTTTTTGAGATTACAGCAGCATGCCATCATCGGTACCTAGACCCCTAAATCCATTTAGGCCTGCAAAGCAGTGGTGTTTTAATTTCATCATTCCCTCTACATTTATTAGCCATGCTATTTCTATAAGGAGGAACCTCCTCTACCACTAGCCTCTGGCTGCCCAGTGGTGTGATTCGCAAAGGGAAAGCTTGGCAAGTGCTTGGCTCTTCCCACTTATATACCCTTTGTCAGAAAAGTTAGTTGGTTCTCTAGATGATTACTGAATGTAATTCCTCTTTTTTTGGCGGGGGGCGTTGTTTCAGCATTATGAGCCTGTTTTAATTCACTGTCGATATCCTTATGAATCCTCCAGTTGTCCCATTTGGGTCAGTAGGAAACTCTAGTTAGCCTCCAAGTATTTCAACACTAGCAATCCCACTCTCTGATGGGACCATGTGTGCCATGCTCCTGTACATTCTTTAATTTCTAAGCAGACTTCCAGAGCAGACTCAGCTCCTGCCTGCAACACAAAGGCTTCCTGATCACAGCTGCCTGTAGTCTTTCCTTACCCTAAACCCCTGTGACTCTCAACACTGTGGGATCCTTTGGCAATTGTCAGAGATCCATCTTCCCCAAACAACACTGCGTCTTTATATCCTCAGCGTTTGGCATAAGACCTCACATCAAGTTACCATGCAACCTATGTTTTTGATAACTTAACACCATGCTAATTAAATGTACTTATACTTAGATAAACATTTCAAGAATTTAAGGGAAACAGACTTGCTTATTATGAGGGTTGAGTGTCTAAGGTAGTCTAAGACGCTTTCTGGTCTTACGTGTATAATTGGATGAGTTTCTTCAGTTAAGGTTTGATGATTAAAATTAAGCCACAAGCTTTATAATAATAATATCAATAAAATAACATTTTAAAACTTTATATTTGGTAATAATTTTAAATTAGCAAAAACTTTTAAAAACAAAAATAATACAGAAGATACCCATATATCTTTTACTTCTTTCTCTCTATCTCTAACTCTTTTTCTGTATGGTGTGTGCAATTTTTTTCTATATGGTTTGATAATATGTTACTTAATCATAGCCCTTTCCCCCTATTTTCTAAGAATAGGGATATTCTAGGGCAACCCCCTGGGGTCCCTTCCCACTGTGGGAGCTTTTCTGTCCCCTTGATAAATCCTGCCTAAAAAAAAAAAAGAATAGGGATATACTCTTCTATAACCACAGTATAGTTATCCATCTCATAAATTTACATTAATACATTACATAACTCAATTTTGACAAAAATAAATAACATTTACAGGCAATTTGTAAGCATCTTTCATAGGCAGCAGCTCTAAAATAATGAGAAGAAATAGATAATAATGATACTATTAGGTCAAGTCTATTGATAAGGCAACTGAAACTCAGAAAAGTCATGATTTTACTGATGCTAAATTCTTTGCTCTTTACATCTTGTTGACTCTGATTGGGTGAGCATTTGAAGAAAAGCCCATAGAAGCATTAATACCTGAGTAAGTGAAGAAGAGAACTCTCCAACCCACATATCCCGGTCAACAAGGAACAAGTTAGAGGCAGCTGTGAGAGCAGGGAGTCACTGAACCTAGTAGAGACTTGCCCAGTATGACCGTGGAGAATTTTTTTCGAGTTCTGTCATTCTCACTGGATTCCTGGGTAGCAGCTGTGACAGACTCAATTATTTCTCTCAGATGAGTATACAATTTCATCTCCTTTCCTCATCAGCAAAATGAAATAAAATGGAGAACTTTGGAAAGAGCCTGAAATATTATTGCCGACATGGCTATAATTTGGAAATTGTCACGCTAGTACACAGATGACTTGGCAGTTTTGAGAATTCATTCTGGATGTGGCACCAATTCCGAATCAGCACGAGAGAGTGTGGCTTCAAATGCCCTCCCTGTTTTGCTCAATATTCTTCCTGACATTTATTCAGGAGGCACTTGTGGGCAACCTCCTGTGTGCCTCTGCCCGTGTGCATCTGAGAACAAGCAGACTAGCCCGATGATTCTGAGGAATGGCCTATATTAACACATCTGACATCCTGACGTGCCCTGCCTTTGGTCTACCCACTCCTCGGACATGGCCCTAGGTCTGGCTTCAACTAAGAAGGAAGCTTCACGTTGTATCTCGCTACTTAGGACTTACTATTGCTATGTTGGCTCCCTCTTTTGGAAAGTCAAATGTTCTCTTTCTCTCTGTCTCCTTCCCATTCCCTCTCCCTCCCTAACCTGTCTCTTCTCCCTCTTCCTCTCAAAACTCAGCTAATCAAAAAATAACTTGCCTCTTATTATTTGTCACTTCTAATGTAGTAACCACACTTTTAAGTAAAGTGAGAGAGTAGGTCACGGAATGCCACTTTGCCGATCTGTTACATTGGGACCATTTCTATGGATGCTTTAGTAGAAGTTATGGCAACAGTTCTATGAATGTCTCCTTTGTCCTTGTACCACAAAATAAGTTTCTAAGATGCCTGGAAATTCTGAGACTATGTTAGCAAATGTGAATGCCCATCGTCAAATAGTAGATTTCCCAAATATCTAGCTTTCTGAGAGTCTTGAATTCTGGACTGTTCATACAAATGTCAATTGGGTAGCTTTCCTGTCATAGCAATTAGCCAAGCTAACTGGATAGTCAAGACCAGGAAAACTTGGATATAGATAGCTTGAGTGTAAGTGGTACCATGTGTTTGTTTAACCAGGACTATGTTATAGGTAAGTTAGCAAATCAAAGCAAAGACTGTCTTTCTGTTTTGAACTCCAAGAACCAATTAAATTCTTTAACTACACTGATATCTTGGTGTTTAAATTTTTTGAAGTAATGAGTTTTCAACTACATCTTGGAAATAGTTTGTGAAACATCAGTAAAAATGTTTCTTGAAAGAAGATTTGTCTTTCATACACAAAATATGAACCAAATTAACTTTACAATCTATAATTATTGATCTCTGCATTTGTAGTTACTGAAGGGATTTGATATAAGCTGATTTTGTAGAAGTTATTTTGTTAAATTAAGTTCTTTCTCCCCTTGGAGAAAGAACGCAATTAGGTTTATGTCACAAATGCAATTAGGTGAGTAATCTTGGCTGTAATTCATTTAGTTGAAAGAATTACAAACCATTTGTGACATAACAAATAGGTTTTTATCAAGACAATGTCTTGAGCTCAACTATTCACAAAGCAGAGGTATGGTCTCTGAACACAAATTTATCTCAAACTTTATCTGGAGTTATCTCTGTGACCTTATAAGGTCTTCATTTTAAAAGAATCTGGATGAATATACCTCATAATATACACAATACATATAGTACTTTACATTTACATGCTTTTTAATCTCGATTTTGCAACAACGTTATTTAGGTAGGCTTAGGAATTATTTGCATTATCAGTTAAACACTTCAAAAGCTAATAATGGAAAAGACATATAGATTCAGACAGCCGTAGAGGCAACAGGTAATTAAAATCAGACCTACCTACCATTTCCAAGCACAAAGTCCAGTTCACTAGTTCATAGTTAGATCCTTATGCTTTTCTGTGGCAGTTTTTGAAAGCCTACTATGTTTCTTAGTGTATATTTGATTGCTATAGACATAGCAGTTAGTTCTTTACTTAACAGTATCATCATCAACAGCATAGCACTAAATTAGTGTCTAATGTAAGCCACATTCACATGGTAACTACAGGTGTCTTTAAGTTAGAAAATAATTTCTTTTTTTATGTTTTTTTATTAATCAATATTTTTTATTATGGTTTTGTGGGGTACAGTTAAGGGTTAGGTGTACAATTACGTTTCATTCAGGCACCCTGTTGATAAGAGGTGTTTTCCCATCCCCAGACTAGATATTTGCTACTGTTAATCCCATCTCCCTCACCCCCATAGTTTCCCAGTACCGTCAGTCATTTTCTTATAGTATTACATTGGATGTTCAAGGTCCATTATATGAGTGAGAACATGTGATACTCGGATCTTTGTTTCTGTGAGAGGTCACTCAGTATTATAACTCTAGTTCCATCCAGGTTGCAGCAAAATTCATGATTTTGTTCTTTTTTATGACTGCGTAGTATTCCATCATGTATATGTACCACATTTTTTAATCCAGTCCTCTTTTATGGGCAGCATGGTTGTTTCCAGGTTCTTGCTATTGTGAACAACGCTGCGATAAACATACGTGTGCAGGTATCTTTTTTATAGAGTGATTTGTGTTCTTCAGGGTATATTCCCAGTAGGGGGATTGCAGGGTCATATGGAAGGTCAATTTTTAGAGCTTTTAGGAATCGCCACACTGCTTTCCACAGAGGTTGCACTAGTTTACACTCCCACCTTTTTTAATGTTTTGTTTTCATCTACACTTTTCAATATCAGAGGTTATCTAGTTATCCTTTCATATTTAAAGGAAGGCAATTGAAAGCAAATAAACACTAATTAAAAGTTTTGTGCCCTTGGCCAGCTTGGCTTGTGGCTCAGCCTGTTATCCCAGCACTTTGGGAGGCCAAGGCGAGTAGATTGCCTGCGGGTTGGAGACCAGCCCAGGCAACCTAGCGAGATCTCATCTTTACAATTAAAAAATAAATAAATAATAGCTGGGTGTGGTAGCGCGGGAGTAGTTCTGGCTACTCGGAAGGCTGAGGTGGAAGGATCGCTGGGGCCCAGAAGGTTGACGCCAGGGTGGCTGTGAGCGTTTGTGCCACTGCACTCCAGCCTGGGCGAAGGAGTGAGACTTCAGCTCAAAAAAAAAAAAAGTTCTGTGCCCATGGACAGAGCTTGCTAACTAGCCTTTTCTTTTAAATGGTCAGTTTTCACTGAGAGACACTCCAAACTCCTCTCTTGAGGATATGAGCCTATTATACTTCTCAGAGCCGGTTGAGGGCAGGGAAGTGGGAAGGAGTCTCACTATGTACTATGTGAACTTCCCCTTAATTACCCTTTGCAGTAACCCATTACTCTCAGATGTACCAGGCCCCTGAGTCCATATTCTTTCTAATTCAACATTACTAGGAAAAAAACTGTAGTCGTCTTTGTGGAAGGCAGGATGAATAGCAAATACCTAGTTGTAAATGGTAAGGGAGGAAATGTGGAATCTAATTGCTTATATTCAGACTTTCAGTCAATGCCATTTTTCAGTTACGCCTGAATTTCTACCTTCAG
>NW_007249642.1:205785-206541 GCF_000164805.1 Carlito syrichta
CTTGCTATTGTGAACAACGCTGCGATAAACATACGTGTGCAGGTATCTTTTTTATAGAGTGATTTGTGTTCTTCAGGGTATATTCCCAGTAGGGGGATTGCGGGGTCATATGGAAGGTCAATTTTTAGAGCTTTTAGGAATCACCACACTGCTTTCCACAGAGGATGCACTAGTTTACATTCCCACTAACAGTGTAGAAGTGTTCCCTTTTCACCACACCCTCTCCAGCAGCTGTTATTTTTTGAGTTGTTGATAATTGCCATTCTGACTGGAGTTAGGTGGTATCTCAGTGTGGTTTTGATTTGCATCTCCCTGATGATTAGTGAGGTTGAGCATTTCTTCATGTGTTTGTTGGCTGCTTGGATGTCTTACTCTGTGAAGTGTCTGTTCATATCTTTTGCCCATTTTATAAGGGGGTTGTTTGTTTTCTTCTTTTCAGTACGTTTCAGTTCCTTGTAGGTCCAGGATGTTAAGCCTTTGTCAGACCTAGAGCTAACAAATACTTTTTCCCAGTCTGTAGGCTGTCTCCCTGCTCTCTTGGTGGTTTCTTTGACTTTGCAGAAGCTTGTCAATTTAATAAGGTCCCATTTGTTTATCTTCTCTCTTATGACCTGTGGGTTTCGGGTTTTGTACAGGAATTGGATGCCAGTTCTGACTTCCATGAGAGTATTTCCTTCCTTTTCTAAGGTTCTTATGGTTTGAGGTTTTGCATTTAGGTCTCTGATCCATTTGGAGTTAACCTTTGTGCATGGGGAT
>NW_007249642.1:206561-207381 GCF_000164805.1 Carlito syrichta
AGCTGTTTTGATGATTGTAGCTTTATAGTAAGTTTGAAGTCTGGTATTGTGATACCACCTGCTTTGTTTTTTTTACTGAGGATTGTTCTGGCTATTCTTGGACGTTTGTGTTTCCATATGAATTCCTGTGTTGTTTTTTCTAGGTCTGAGAAGAATGTTGTTGGTAATTTAATGGGTATTGCATTGAATTTGTAGATTGCCTTAGGTAAGATGGACATCTTCACAATGTTGATTCTTCCGATCCATGAGCATGGAGATATTTTTCCACTTGTTCGTGTCAGCTTTGATTTCTTTGAGCAGTGTTTTGTAATTTTCATTATAAAGGTCTTTCACGTCTCTGGTTAGGAAGATGCCAAGGTATTTCATTTTTTTTGTGGCTATTGTGAATGGAATTGTGTTTTTTATTTGGGTTTCTGTTTGTTTATTATTGGTGTAGAGAAATGCGATTGTCTTTTGTACATTTATTTTGTATCCTGAGACTTTGCCAAAGGCCTTTATCAATGTAAGGAGGCCTTTGACAGATTCTCTTGGGTTTTCGAGGTACACCATCATATCATCTGCATAGAGAGATAACTTGACTGCCTCTTTTCCTATTTGAATACCTCTGATTGCCTCCTCTTCTCTGATTGCTCTAGCCAGGACTTCCAATACTATGTTGAACAGGAGGGGAGAGAGTGGGCATCCTTGTCTAGTTCCAGTTTTCAGGGGAATTGGTTCCAATTTTTGTCCATTTAGGAGTATGCTGGCTGTGGGTTTCTCATAGATGGCTTTTACTATTTTGAGGTATGTTCCCCATATGCCTAGATGTTCAAGGGTTTTT
>NW_007249642.1:207401-208232 GCF_000164805.1 Carlito syrichta
GGAATGAAGCCTACTGGGTCATGGTGGATGATTTTGAGATGTATTGCTGAATCCGGTTTGCTAGGATCTTGTTGAGAATTTTAGCATCTATGTTCATCAAAGATATTGGCCTGTAGTTCTCTTTCTTTGTTGGATCTTTACCTGGCTTAGGTATTAATGTGATACTGGCTTCGTAAAATGATTTGGGGAGATTTCCATCTTTTTCAATTGCCTGGAATACCTTCAGTAGGATTGGACTCAGTTCCTCCTTGAATGTCTTGTAGAATTCTGCTGGAAAGCCATCTGGACCAGGGCTTTTTTTTGTAGGAAGTTTTCTTATTACGTAGTTGATTTCCTTGATTGTTATTGATCTATTTAGGGTCTCAATTTCTTCTTGTTCCAACCTAGGTAGGTTGTGTGATGTCAGAAAGTCCTCCATTTCCTTAAGGTTTTCAAGTTTGTTTCCATACAAGTGTACGTAGCAGTCTCTAATGATCTTTTGTATTTCTTCAGGGTCAGATGTGACTTCATCTTTTGTGTTTCTGATTGTGCTTATTTGGTTTTTTCCTCGCTTTTTCTTGGTCAGTCTAGCTAGGGGACCATCGATCTTGTTTATCCTTTCAAAGAACCAGCTTTTTGTTTCACTAATTTTTTTGTATTATCTTTTTATCTTCTATGTCCTGGATTTGGGGTTTTATTTTGGTGATCTGGATTCTTCTGCTGAAATTAGGGTTTTTGTGGTCTTGTTTTTCCAGCTTCTTTAGGTGGCTTGTTAGGTTGTCAATTTCTGTTCCTTCCATTTTCCTCATGTGTGTTTGTAGGGATATAAATTCCCCTCTTATTACAGCTTTT
>NW_007249642.1:208454-236372 GCF_000164805.1 Carlito syrichta
GTTGGTGTCAATGTTTAGTTTTACTCCACTGTGGTCCGAGAAGGTGTTTGGTAGAATTTCGGTCCTTTTAAATTTGCTTATGCTTGATTTATGGCCGAGTATGTGGTCAGAAAATAATTTCTTATTTGGAAATCAATATTCTGTTTTGTAACTTCCTTTGCTTAACTAATTTGTATGTGCAGGTTAATAGCACACTATATATGCATTTTTAAATTTTTCAAATTTATAATATTTAGACAAGGGAATTTTGTTTAAAATCATGTTCCTTAGCTTATTGATTCTTAATAATGAATGAAAACCAATACATTTTAATAGTTTAAGTTACTAAAAAACTAACTATGACCTAAGTTTATTTGAAACTTTTATGCCTCAATAATTCACAAAAGGAATGTGTTTTAAGCATTTTGGATTTCATATATTGAGTAGATTTATTTCGATTCCAAAGGTCAAAGAGTAATACAAACCAGATATTCCCAATACTGCATCTACTTTGTTAAAGTTTGCATTGATTTTGATGTATTTATAAAGCATACTCTATTGCATATAGTCTATATAGTTTTAGATATAAGCCACAGGATATATATCCTGTTCTTCTACCGTTTTAGAATTTATATTTGGGAGAGAGACAGACAGTATGATTAACATGGTAGAAAGTGACCGGGAAACTATGTGCAGATACTGGGGAGACCAAAATAGCCCAGTAAAAAGAAAACACCAAGAAAAACTTGAAACATAGAATGCATTCTTCAACCCGCCTACAGACTGATCAGAAGAAGAAAGTTTTATGAAAATGAGATGTTAACAGTTTCTGTCCAAACCATTGGATATTGACTAAGTTATTTAGAGAAAGAGTGATCCCAAGAAAACCGGTTTAAAAATAAAAATAAGGGAAAAAATGAATAGCCATTAGTGGCTGGTCACCATATGTGAGACAGATTTCACAGTTAAAGTACAGGTGAGTGACTCCAAAGCTTACAAGATATACCAAGGGATTTGAAAAATGTTACTCATATTCTTGAGGGCAAAAAAATCAACAGAAACTCGTTCTGAATGGGCCTGAATCCCATATACTGAATTCAGCAAAGACTTCACAGAAATATGAATATGTTAAAAGAATTAGAGAAAACTGTGTTCAAATAATTAAATGAAAATATAATGATAATTACTCAACAAATAGAGAATCTCACTAGAAAAACAGACACCACAAAAAGAAGTAAATGGAAAATCTAGAGTTCAAAAGTACAATAACCCAACTGAAACATTTATTAGTAAGACTTAGCAGCAGGTTTGAGATGGTGGAAGGAAAAATTGGTGAACTTATATATGAATAAATTATAATTATCCAATCTAAAAAAAAGAATGAAAAATTAACAGAGCCATAGAGGTCTGTGAGGCAACACCAAGCATACCAACACATGTGTAATGAGACTCCCAGAGGAAGAGCAAGAGATAAAAAAGACAGAAATATGAGCCAAACATTTCTCAAATTCGATACAAATATCAATCTATAGATCAAAAAAAAACTTAATAAACTCCAAGTAGGACAAACACAAAGAGAACCACATCTAGACAAATCGTGGTTAAACTGCTTAAAAAAAAAAAAACAGTAAATCTTAAAATCATTAAAAGAAAAACGACTGATCATGTACATAAAAACACAATAAGAATAATAGCTATCATCTCTTCGGAAACAGTAGAGACCAATACTCATTAGAACTACATATTCAAAGTAAAAAAATGAAAAGTGATTGTCAACTAAGAAATCTATATTCAATGAAGATATCAAAGATGAAAAAAAATGAAAACATTTTTAAATAACAGAAAATAAAATGATTTTTTTTTGCTAGCAGACCTACAAGAATTACTAAGAAATTCCCCAGGCTGCAAATAAATGGTAACAGACAGTAACTTGAATTCAGAGAAAGGTATGAAGAACATGGGAACTTATAAATATAATGGGTCAATATAAAAGATTCTGCAAATGTATATAGTCCTATATAGATATACAAATAGATATATTTGTATTTTCTTTTTTCTTTAATTTTTAAAAATACAATTTTAAAGCAATAACTATAACATTATACTGCTAGATTTATAACATATAGGTATTATATATTACAGTAACAGTAGAAAGAAAGGGAAAGTAAGTAGCTAAATTGAAATTTCCCATAGTTTACTGAAATTAAGTCAATATTAACTGAAATAGATTGTGATAAGTTAACGATTGTGTAAGGACTGGAGAAATCACTTGTAGAAGTGTTCTCTTTCCCCGCATCTGCTGTTTTTTGAGTTATTTATAATGGCCATCCTGACTTGAGTTAGGTGGTATCTCAGTATGGTTTTAATTTGCATTTCTTTGATAACTAGTGAGGCTGAGCATTTTTTCATGTATCTGTTGGCTGCTTGTATGTCTTCTTTTGACAAGTGTCTATACGTAGCTTTTGCCCACTTGTAATGGGGCTGTTTGTTTGTTTTTTTCTTTTCAGCATGTTTGAGTTCCTTGTAGATGCTAAATGTTAGACCTTTGTCAGATATACAGTTGGTAAATAATCTCAAAAAAATCTTAAAATGTATAAAAGAAAACTAAAATAATATGCTTAAAATATTTGTTGAACTAAAATGAAGACAGTAGAGAAAGAACAGAGGGCTGAAAAAGATGAGACATGGAAATAACCAAATAACAAAATAGAAGCCTCTGCTTAAGCCAATGTCACGAGATATTTCTTCTATGCTTTTTCTAGAAATCTTATAGATTTATATTACATTGTGTCTTTTACCCATTTGAGTTAATTTTTGTGTGTGGTGTGATTTATGGGTAAAAGATTATTTTTTGCATCTGGATATCTACCATATCAATAATTACATCAAATGTGAGCAGAATAAATACTCAAGTCAAAAAACTAAGATTGTTAGACTGGATTTTTAAAAGCAAGATCCAGTTATCATCTATAAAATATATGGGTGAGATTCAAGATACAAATAGGTTGAAAGTCAAAGGATACAGAAAGATGTACTGTGTAAATAGTAACCACAAGAAATGTGAGATAGCTACAAAAACATCAGACAAAATATACTCTGACTTGTAATATTATTAGAGATAGGAAGAGATATTTAATAATAATAAAAAGGATCATATAGCAGGGAAATGTAGCAATTATAAATGTACATTACCTAAGAGAGCTTCAAAATGTATGATGTATGAAACAAAATATAACAAAAATGAAAGAGAATAGGCAACTAAAATTAAATAGAAAAAAGAAGCAATTATACAATTAAGTTTAAAGATTTCAGTACTTGTCTCTCAGTAATAGTATGGGAAACTTGGACAACCGTACAATGTGCTTGTCCTAATTGACATCTATAAAATTCTACACCCAGAAACAACAAAATGCGCATTTTTGCTAATGTGCATGAATAATTTACCAAGATAGATAATGTTACCCATTACAAAATGAATTTTAATAAATTTTAAGGATTCAAATTATATAAAGTATGTTTTCTGATCACAATGGAATTAAATTGGGCATCAATGTTAGGGAAAAAAACTCTTAAATCCTTGAATGTTTGAAAACAGAAGAACTTGCTACTCAATAGACTGTAAAAGAAACAATCAAAATAGCAATTTGAAAATACTTTTAATTAAATAAAAATAAGAACATGTTTAGTTATACAGGTTCAAATGCTTATACTAGAAAGGAATAAAAATCTAATGTAAATCTATGCATTTACCTCAAGAATAGGAGGAAAAGAATATATCAATTCCAAGTAAGTAGAAAGCAGGATAATAAGATCAGAGTGAAAATTAATAAAATAATAATTTTTGAAAACTTGAAAAACCATACAGAAAAGCAATAAAACTAAAAGTTGATTATTTGAAACGATCAATAAATTTGATAAACTTCCAGCCAGACTGATGAGAAAGAAAAGAAAAACAAAAACTGTCAGTAACTAGAATGTAGGAGAGGACACCACTGCAGACTCTACAGAAACTGAAAAATTAATAAAGGAATATTACAAACAAATTTAGACTACTAAATTCTATAATGCAGATAAAACATAAAATTTCCTAGAAAGTCAAAAATTACCCAAACTAACCCAAGAATAAACAGAAGAATTGTATAGTCTTATTTTAATAAATATACATTGTAATAGTTAAAACTCTTGCTACAAAAAAGAGCCTAAATTCAGATAACTTTAATCAGATGTCAGTCCTTACTAGAAATGATGCCAATTCTATACATAATCTTTATTGTTGTGATACCCCAAGTCAGACAAAAACCTCACAAGAATCTACAGGCCAATATCGCTCACAGACACACACACACACACACACACACACACACACAAATACACATACATTAAAAATCACTTAACAAAATATTAGCAAACTGAATCAAGTAATAGATGAAAATAATTATATGCCATGAAAGATTAGTTCAAAATTTGAAAATTAGTTAATATAAATATATCACTTTAATAAAGAAGTAAACCAATATGATTATCTCAATGGATGCTGAAAAATATTTTCCAAAATTCAATACTCATTCAAGAAAATTAAGAACAGAAGAATAATTTCTCACTTTGCTAACAGGCATCTGTGGGAAAAAAAAAAAACTATAGCTAATATCATTCACTTAATGGTGAAAGACTGAAATATTTCCTGTAAGATCAGAATTTTTTTATTTACATTCAATATTGTACTGAAGGTTCTAGCCATTGCAAGAAAGAGAAATTAAATACATATAAATTGGAAGAGAAGGAAACCCATCTTTATTCTTGGATGGCATAATCTTATATGTAAAATTCCTAAGAAATCTACATAAAAGCTATTACAACTAATAAGTAAGTTTAGCAAGGTTGCAGCAATCAAGATCAATATATACATTTCTCCCATCCAAGTACTAACCAGACCCAACCCTGCTTAGCTTCCAAGATCAGATGAGATCTGGCACGTTCGGGGAGGTATGACCATGGTCAACAAACAAATTTCTATTTTATTTCCATGTACTAGCAATAATCTTTCAAAAATAAAATTTTGAAGGCAATTTTATTTATAATAGCATCAAAAGGAATAAAGTACATAGGCATTTTTTTAAAAAAGTAAATTATTTGTACTGAAGACAGCAAAAACACTGTTAATAGTCAATCAAGAAAACCTAAATGAATGCAGAGATGTTTTTATGGACTGGAAGACCCAGATCATTAACATAACAATTCTTCATATATTGATCTATAGAGTCAATGAAAATCCGAAGTAGTTTTGCAAAATATCAACAAACATCCAAATATCATATGGAAATGCAAATGACCTGATATAGCCAAAATGACTTACAAAAGAAAACTGAAGACTAATTTTACCAGACTTCAACATTATCATAAAGATAAAGTAATTGAGAACATGTGGTATTAGTGTAAACACAGGCAAATAGACCAGTGAAAAATAATAGAGTCTAGGAATAAGCCCACATGTAGATAGACAACTGATTTCCAACAGTAGTACAAGAGTAATTCAGGAGATAATGAATAGCTTTTCTCAGCAAAATTTGTACAGTTGGATATTCATGTTCAAAAAAAGAGAAAATAACTTCAATCTATACCTCTCAGATTATACAAAACTTCCTTTAAACTGATCACAGAAATAAATGCAAAAAGAAAAGCTATACGAGCTATACAATTTTTAGAAGAAAGAACACTAATATAATACACTAATATTATATGTATATATATATTACACTAAAAGGGCAGACAATAAAAAAGATAAATTACAGTTTATCAAAGTTAAAAATGTCTGGTCTCTGAAAGACACTGCCAGGGAAATGAAAAGACAAGTCACACCGAGGGAGAAAATATTTTTAAATTACATGTATTATGTATTATAAAAAGAACTTCTATCTAGAATATATAAATAACTCTAAACAAGCAATCCAATTTTTTAAAAAGAATGAGTAAATGATTGGAATAGGAACTCCACCCACAAAGACATGAAAAGTTCAACATAATTAGTCATTAGGGAAATGCAAAACAAATATGGAAAAGTTTGTTATTTTAATTATTGACTCTGTCATGGATTTATACATGTAAAAATGTATCACAATGTACACAAGTACCTGAAGATTATGATATGTCAATTACACCTCAGTAAAGCTGTTTAGTATTTTTAGATTTAAAAATAACACTACAAAAATACAGTAAACTGAACCATCTTTGCAAATCATATCTCTGATAAATGACTTGCATAAATAATACACAAAGAACTTTTACAACTCGATAATAATAAGACACACTTGCTTCAAGTGGACAAATAAATTGAACAGATGTTTCATCAAAGAAGATATGTGAAAGTCTAATAAGGGTTCATTGAACTGTACATGTAAAAAGTGTCAATATTATTATGTGCAATTCACATCTCAATAAAAACTGCTAGTTAAAAAATGTAAACACCTCAAGCCTGTAATCCCAGCACTTTGGAAGGCCGAAGCAAGAGGATTGCCTGAGCCCGCGGATCCTAGCCCAACCTGGGCAACATGGTGAGACTTCTCTCTACAATAAATCAAGAAACTAACCGGGCGTGGTAGTGCGCGCTTGTAGTTCCGGCTACTTAAAAGGCTGAGGCAGAAGGATCACCAGCACCCAGTAGGTCGACGCTGGGGCGGCCGTGAGCGTGTGTGCCACTGCACTCCAGCCTGGGTGACCGAGTGAGACTACAACTCAAAAAAAAAAATAAAAAAAGTCAATACAATCTCTAGGCTGGAACTGGGAAGAGGAGGCTCATTTGGACACAGATGGTCACTGTGCCTGTGAAAGTGGAGCAAGACCTGGGGAGAGTCTGATGAAAAGAAAACCCAAGAACCCAGGGGCAGATCCCTGCAGAACACCCACGCTTTGAGGATCCAGCGCAATGACCGTGAGTAAATGCCGCTACCCAAAGAGGATGAAAAAGAAAGGAACAGGGTAGCTTAGCAAGTATGTATGTCTAAGAGGGTGCTTGTCAAAGAAATACCAAATGCTGCAGATAATGATGTAAGTGATTTTGTAGATTTCACAGCCTCAACGGGAAGCTTGTTTGATGGCTTCTCTTTTCTCAATAGGAGGCAAGGTTATCTGAGAGGAAAAGCAGAAGTCATACTCCTAAGGGTCCTAAGTTTTAAGGCCCTCAAATGAGGGGAGTGATCATGATCTATCCAGTTGCGTAATTTTTCTCTAGGAACAATGAAGTTGCTAGCTTGACTTATGGGGGTTTTTGGCTCTACCTGAGAGACAGTCGGACAAGAGTGCTTAGCGTGGCAGTAAGGAGCACTTGGAGTGGTAGATCAGAGATATGTACAAAAACGAGGACACTGGAGAATGATAGGTATTGTCTTCCCTTTCGTTCCTCTGAAACAAGGTCAGAGACAATGGTTTGAGGACAGTTTAGTAGAGAGGACACTCACCACACAGGAGTGAGGGGAGTGAGGGAATGGGGAAGTTAGGTCAGAAACAAAAAAGAAGCTAACTAAAGGGTGTAATTTTTTTTGAGCTGCTTTTCACTGTGGGCAATTGCAGCTGAGTCCTGCTAGAAACCCTTGGAAAAAGCCTGTAGAACGTGCCTGGGAATTGTCCCGCTAAAAACTGGATGCTGACACATCTATACACTATTTCCTGTCTCCCTTTGGTGAAGGATACTTCCAAAAGTCTTAACATCCCCTGAGTTTCCAAGCTGCCTTTCCAGGGCTGAACAGGTTCCCCAGTTTCAGAAAAACCCCAGAGCAGAAAATTGAAGATAATGGGGAGGGTTGGGTTTGAGGCGAAATACTAACAGCTTCTGAGAGTCCACAGGAGCTATCCATCCCAGTTTCGGCTGGGAAGAGAAGTGGGCCTAGGCCACGTGGAAGAAAGTGAAATTGAACCAGGTGACGAAAGTCACTAGGTGGTCAAAGTAATTGAGTAAATAATTTGGGCTAATAGAAGGAGTTCTTTGATCAAATGGAAATTATATCCTCTGGTCTGTTGACTCATCATCAGTAAATGGAAGGAGATGACTCACCTTGTATTGCTGCTGCTGGAATTAAAAGTCCTTAATATGTAATGTGTTTAGGACAGAGCCTGGTGTATAATAACATACAGAACACAAGTTATTATATTATTACTAGTTCTATTGAAATATTAGCAATGCTAATATCTACCTGCACTGTGGATAATATGAATTAATTCAAACTCTGTTAAGAGGATTTCACTACTTAGCTTGAATGCAATATTTTGTAGGCCAAAGCATTGCAATTTTGTTTGGAAGGACATGAAATTTTTATACAGGTTTGCAATTAGTTTCATCATAAAATGGGTAATGGGAGAACCTTTAATGTAATCTGATTCCTGTGTATTCTCTTTCCTTTGGTTAGGATTGCATTTAAGTTTTCATCAGATTACAGTGATTTATTTTATTTTCAAAGGCATCTCCAGAGATAGTCTGTTAGCTCTGTTTTTGAATATTTTCTGCTTTTGAACTTATGCAAACACCAAAAACATTCTGCATGGAATGTGCTCTCTAACAACTGCTGATGCCAAATAAGTTCTTTAATTCTAGCTTAAATCCTTAATACTGCAGTTTTGGTTTTACTCATTCTTCTCAGTGGAGAAAACAGGAATAGCTGGTTACTACTGTCAACTTTCTATTGTTTGGGATTTATTAACTATGTAACACTTGAATGTATGTACATATTTCCCTCTGGATATAGAGCTCCCACTGCTCTTTTTTTCAAAGGGTGATGACATCGAAAATGAAGATGTTCTAGTACCCATATATAATATAGTACCCACTTAAAATATAGTCGGTCAAAACATCATCAGTTGTCACCTAGCATTTATTTTGTACTTCTTGTGGTAAATTGCCTGATGTGTTCGTTACCAGTGGTAATATTATTCTTTTTTCTTGTGAATATATTACAATATAATATGTAGTAGCTTTGCATATTAATTATGCTATTAAGCTAACACATGATATTTCCCCCAACTTGTCACTTGCCTTTTATAGTATTCTTGCCTCATAAGTTTATAATTATTTTGTTAAATATACTTTTTTCTCTTTTTCATTTTTTATTTTTGTTCCATGCTTAGAGATGACTTTCCCATCATAAGCTCTGAACTTACCTATATTTTCTCCTGATTCTTTAATATTTTTGTTTTTTAAACTGGCTTTCTAATCTATCCAAAACCAATTAAATCAAGATTGCACATTTATTACTAATGAGTTTCAAGTTGTTTATTATAGTGTGTTGTTTCAATCTGTTGTAGCATTTTATGTCATGAATTTGTTTCATATATATTCTTGATATAATGGTTCTTTTTTTTTTGAGTTGAAGTCTCACTCTGTTGCCCAGACTGGAGTGCAGCGGCCGCTCCTGGCCACCGCAGCCTCGACCTGCTGGGCTCCGGCGATCCTTCCGCCTCAGCCTTCCAAGTAGCTGGAACTAGAGGCGCACGCTACCACACCCAGCTAATTTTTTTGATTTATTGTAGAGATGAGGTCTCGCCAAATTGCCCAGGCGGGTCTCGAACCCGCGGACTCAGGCAATTCACTCACCTCGGCCTCCCAAGGCGCAGGATTACAGGCTGAGCCACCAAGCCCAGCCGATATAATGGTTCTTAACCAGAGATTATTCTGCCCCCTAGAGACATTTGGCTATGTCTATAGACAATTTTATTTCCCAGGACTGGGGGGAGAGGCTGGCTACTGGCCTTGAGTGAGCAGGGACCAGGGTCGGTGCTAAATATCCTACAATTACAGGAGGACCCCGTAACAAAGAGTTGTCATTAATGCCCAGGTTAGGAAACCTTGATGTATTAAGGATGGCTGGATGGATAGATTAGTCGATTGATTAATAGACCAGTAGATAGATAACATTCCTCTGCCAGTTTCATACTTACCAGTAACATCACTGAGCAGATATATCACTCAGCCTATATTTCTATTCCCAATGCTGACGGGCATTTTAAGAGATTGACTCCTGCCTTGTAGAAATCTAAATACACTGTATTTCCAGTTATCCCTGGTCTATTTAAAAAAACAAATGAGCGTACTAGCTTTAGAGCACAAACTCAACACCACACTGCCTGGGTTGGATCTAGATTCTGCCTCCTTACAAATTGTGTGGCCTTAGGCAAGTTACTTAACTTTTGTGTCTTAAGTTTTCTCATCTGCAAAATGAAGGTACTAATCATAACATTATTCTAAGTTGTCATAGAATTTCAAGATGCCTAAACCAGTGTCTAGTACATAGTAGATATTAGAGAAGTGTTTGATAAAAATGATAATAACAAAGTAAATAACTTTTTAGGAACCATATTTGATCCAGTGACCTCTATTTTCTTCATATATTAAAAAGTCTACTTTAAAAAATTCATTGAAGATTTTTGCTTGGAGTTAATTTGAAGCAGTATGTTTCTGCTTTAATCTCCTGCCTCATCTCTTATTCTCTTGCTATGCAGCATAAGCTCTGCCAGAATATCAGTTCTGTTCTCTGTATCATTTTTGTTTAAATTTTAGTAAACTGTCAAGCTTGCAGATTTTCTTGTAGGCACATATCTTTTTATATAGAGTTGCTTATTTTTTCCATCTATGGCAGCTATTATTTTTGAATAAAGGCTATATTCATTTTTAGTTACATTCTGAAAGTTAATGGTGGTATCCATGGAATTATATTTTTCATGTGTCAAAAATTTATATGCGTTCTATTAACTTGTGCTGAATTCATTTCATGTCAATGTCTAAACACTGTATTGTTTCTGGTCCCTTTATTAGAAAGATATTTTCTTCTGTGTATTTCTGAGGCTCTTAATCCTTATTTGCTTTCTGTCATATTTGACAGCCTCTACATCAGCAATGTCTGATGGAATTCACTGTGATGATGGAAACATTCTAATCTGCACCATCCAGTTGTGCCGGGACAACTGAGGAATTAATTTTAAATGATAGTTAATTTTAATTGGTTGAAATTTAAATAACCACATGTGGGTAGTGGCTACTGTATTGGACAGCATGGCTCTAGAGCAAGTCCTTACCCCTCATTTCCGGTTTAACACCCTCAACTTTGTTGTAACCTGAGCCTATTTCACCGACTGGGTTTGTATGTAGTTTTGTTTGTGTTGTATATTATAAAACTCTTCTATCCCAGTGAAGTTATTTTTAATTCATTTTCTATGTTTTTTTTTGTAGTAATGATACATATCCTTAGATGATTGGGAGTGTGCACATGTACTTCTGTCTGTAGAGTATTTAATGTATAATCTATCAACATCAAGTGCTTGCTTTTCTTTAATTTTTTGCAAATAAAAATAATAATGACAATGGTAGAAAAAAATAAAGAAGAACAGAAAGTATAAAGAAGAGAATAAAAATCACCCTAGTGACACAAAGCAAAGACTACTTTGCTTTGCACACATACACAAACATCCACACACACACACGAGAGAGAGAGAGAGATTCGGTTGCACACATACACAAACATCCACACACACACACGAGAGAGAGAGAGAGATTCGGTTGAGTTCTTTTGATAAACAATTTTTAAAATTTTTAAACAGTTTACTGATTATACAGATAGTACATGTTTACTCTTAGAAAATATTTAAAAATCACTGAAGAGTAAAGTGGAAAAAAATCATCCGTAGTCCAAGAATGCATAGATTAACCACTTATTATTTTGGCTTGTTTTCTCCCAGGATTATTTCTAAGACACACACTGAGTGTGCAGATAGGTAGGCAGATTACTATGTAGACAGGCATCTTTAAAAATGGAATTATGCTATGTATATGCAGGGTGTGCCAATAGAAGAATACATCTTTCACATGGTCATCAAACAAAAATATGTCACTAGAGGATTTGTCCTCCACAATGGTGTCAGTGGCCATTGTGAACATTTGTAGCTATAAAATAATAATATATATATATTAACATGTATCCACTGAATTTGTCAACTCATTGATTGTATCTTACTTTTTATATCATGAGAAATTTTCCTCTAGAATAAAATAAAATTAATAAACCTACTTTTAATGGCTGCGTGATAGACCAAGCATTTGTCTAAATACCATTAACTACTGTTATTAGCTAGTACTATTATTAGGTATTTAGGATGTTTTCTTTTTTGCTACTGTAAGTATAATTGCACTCTACATATTAATACTTTTTAATACTGATAATTTCATTAAGATGGATTCTTAAGAAGCAAGATCATCGACCCAAATGAAATGAACACATTGACAATTCTTGGTATATATATTATATATTGCCAAATTGCCCCTCCAGAAAGTTCTTTGCTGCTTAGAGAAGAAAATAAAAAATTATTGTTCCATTTCTATGGTTTACATATTTGTATGTATCTTTTCTTTGTCCCTTTAGACTTCTCTTTGGTTTTAGGGCTCAAAATTATATTTTAACAAATGTTTCATTCAAGGGATTGGCAAAGTAATCACATTGCTATAAATACCCAAACAATGTAACTCTCCTAATTTTTTTCAGTAAAGGTTTTCAGATGTAATATTTTTCATTGTATAAATGGTTTCTTTCTAGGGTGAACAAGGAGAAAAAGGAGATCCAGGTCTGGCTGGTCTTAATGGACAAAATGTAAGCCTAACTCTCATTTTTCTAATATTCTGTTTACAGTTGCCACATGCTATCTTACACTGTCTTATGTTATTCAGATTTGACTACCTTTAGCAGAACTAGTCAAAATTAAGAATCAGGCAGTTTTTGCAGGGCTCGGCCGAGGCCTGGAAGAGACCCAGGGGTTTTAGTTTTATTAGAGGTAGTTTTTTGGCATTACAGATTTGACACCCTTGCTTATCCTTAGTAGCCTTTCTTGCTTGCTGCATCTGGCTTGCATTTCTTGCTTGCTGCATCTGGCTTGCATTTCTCTAGTCTTCTGTCTTTTTTCTTCTTACATGTCTTCTTCTGTGGCCTGTGCCCTTACCCAGGGCTCACTTTCAACTCCCTCCAAAACTGCATGTAGTCTGTGGAGGGGTCTGTATTGCAATGACAAAGAAAGGGAAGAAGAGAAAGGAAGCTGTAAATCTTTGTCCCTCACCCCCACCCCACTGTCTCAGGTCCTCAGCCTCGGGTCTGCCATCACCTGTGACATCTTCCGGTCCCAGTCACCTCCTTCCTTTTCCTCAAGACAGTCATCCTCTCAGAACTTTACTCCTGTCATTTGGTTAAAATGTGAAACAATGCCCAAATCTGGGTTTTGCTCTGGAATGCAGTCTTACTTCTAGTTATCAATCTCCCCTGTTGCTATGCTAACTTTGGTACACACATGGTGGGGTATGTGTCCAAATGAGAATTTGTCTTTGTCTCAGTTTCCTTTTCTTACATCAAGATAGCATCAGCATGTCTTAGAAAGGTCCGGAAGGGCCGCGCTACTCACTGTGTGGATAAACGAATGAGGAGACACTCTGAGGCTGTCTTTTGTCCTCCAATGCCCTCGAAGTCCTAAGAAACCATCTCGTGTGCAGCAGATCAGAGGAGAGCATGAGATCAGCCCTTGGGGCTTGTAGAGAAAGTGAGAAGGTTACCGCTCCAGGTAGGAATCTTACCTGGGAGTTAACACTAGTGGTAAACATGGCACAAAGCTCTGCCCACCCCCTCCCACAACAGTTTTACTCATTTGTTTACATCCTGAGAAGCCCCATTCATGTCCTTAATATTACTCCCATAATTGACTCTCACTGTTGCTCCTCTCCACATTGAAGTGATCTTTCTACACCAGAGGGCAGACCCCCACATGATGGCTTATGACCTCTTTCTTAACACCCTTGGACATCAGGACCCTGCCCGCCACAACCGCGGCCCATATAGTTAAACAGAGCGTTGGACTCACTGCTCTGCCCTGTCACAAAGATATCTGATGCAGCAGTAAGAGTTCTGGAGAGAAAAATCAGGGCTCAGTTCTGTCACAGAAGGGTCAGTCACTTCCAGAATCCATAAAGTGGTGGATTTAGAATACATTCTAAAGTCCCCATCACTATGCTGTTCCATGATTTTATACAGAGATTACTAAGATTAAACGCTTGACAAGCATGATGAGATTTGAAGCACCTATTCAGTTTTACTGAGTTTCTGCTATGTGTAAGTCACTGTAATGGAAAACAAACTGGAACACAACTAGAGCCAGGGCATGAAAGTACTGGATGTGAGGATGTTTCTCCTCCCTCTCTGAAGAGAGAGGAGATATGACCCAGGCTCTGTTTATATAAAGATTCGTCTTACAATGTATTCTAAAATAGGTGGAATTGGGGCCTTTGTCTCTGCTTTCTGTTCTTTCTATTGTACCCTTCATGAAAACAAAGACCATGTCTTGGAATTACTAGTACTTAGTACATTTGGGGGGTAAGTAAGAACTATTATTTCCTAAACTGGGATAAAAGAGGTGGAAGGGAGGGTACAGAGAATGATATTGAAGAAATAAAATATGTACAATTTGGCACTCAGTTGGCGTGAAAACTCAAAAATAGCCCAACATGCTGACTGTTTTTAATGAGGATATTAACTTGTGAAAAATGCAAGAGTGGTGAAAGAGATGGACTGTAGTGCTGCAAAAGATAACCAGACTGCAGGTGTGTGTACTCTCTGAGTAGAGGAGCAGAACAAAGACTTTTAGAAGCACATCAAGATAGCATCAGAATTGGAATAGAAAAAGAATTTTTCCAAACATTTAAATAAAACTGAGAGAGTTGAGGGGTTGGAACCTGAATTACATTCACAGTAATTTTGAGATTTGAGTTTTTTTTTTAATGTTGTCTGAAGGTGAGATGATTTGGCTTTCTAGAATTCATTAAGTGACACATGCATACATTTGTATGCCTGACACATTCCCGAGCCCTCTGGTGGCCATTGCATGAATTCCAAATCCAAACAATATTAAATAATATCAACCTGCTGAGAGATCCCTCACCTGAGAAGGACCTTGGAAGAGTCCATCACCACCCCAATCCCAGGGCTCATCTCTTCAGCATCATTATTGTCTAATGTAGCTTATTAAGTACACCATAAAGCATGACAAAGCACATCAACTGTTCTCACTCAGTTACTTCATTAATATGTAGATGATGGTACTTTTTTCTTAATCTTACCAAAGATATTCAAGAGTCATGACAAAGGAGAATTAAGACAAAGTAATAAAAGTTCTCTTTCCTCTCTACTATCGCTAGACGTAAAGAATAAATGATTGTTGTTGGTGGTGGTGTTAATAGTGTGTTAGGGTTTATCAGCTGTTTTCACAAGGAATTGGAAATTCGACCCTTACCCAGCTTTACGGGCTAGTTGGAACAGGGTTGAGAGCATCTCTACTTCCAGAAGCAAGAAATAATGGCTTACAAAATTAAGCAACTTTCTTTTATAAAATACTAAAGCCAGCCTTTAACTCTAAATATTTGACTGAAAAGTCTGATTTTCCCCGTAAATCATGTCACACGTCATTGCCTATTTTTCAATGCTAAAAAAAAAGTGACTCTGCAAAATAAGTAATTCAGCATTTATGACAGTTCACTTGACTTTCAATAAGCACAGGTATGCGTTCTTGGGAAATAAAGGGTATTATAATGGCTATTCCAATCTGAATTAAAGTCAAGCCATATTGGGGATTATAACTTCAGAAATATTTCATTAGAATGCATAGTAAACAACACAATGGGCCAGCTCTCTCCAGCTACTTTCTAAGTCAGTGTAAATTGGAATGATTTAATATGCCTACTCAATGAATTCAAACAGCCTTCTTTTTCTCATAATCTTTACTGCTGCATATTACATATATCCTATCTCTTATTGTCAATGTATCTTATGATAATTTTTTTCTGCGCCAGCTTTCACATAAATGGGCCAGCTTACTTTGGAAAATGTTAGCCTTAATCTAAAGGGAAGTATGCAGTAGTTTAGTCTTTCTCAATGAAATTTTGGCAAGACAATTCTTTGCCATGTAAGACTGTCTTGCAAAAGCAGAATGTTTAGCGTTCTTGGGGTTCACCAACTAAAACCAAGTGCCAGTAGCAGTCCCTTGTCATTGAGACAACAAAAAAATGCTCTGATATTTCTCTAAGAGCATCTTGAAAATGTGTGTGGATGCGTGTGTGTGCTTAAACTTTTGGTTGATCTCCATGATATTACTAGACACAGGCATGCTCATATTTTCATTATAGTGTAAAACAATGCATACCAAACATACACTGAAATTGTCAAAAATTGGAATTACTGGGATTTAACTTTCAAAATATAAGAGCTTGTCTTTCCACACAGTCTAGTGTATAATTAAATAACTTTGGTTGTGGACTAATATAAGACATATTTAACAATCTTAGAATGAACTTGAGAAGGAGCACTGCAAAGTTGTAATTGTTATCTTTGGAGCCAGACTATCTGGGTTCAGATCCCAGCTCAGCCACCAACTAGCTGGCATACTACTTGGTACATTACTTATCCTATCTGTGCCTGTTTGTTTGCACCATGAAATGATAATATTAATAACACTTACTGTAGGATCAAAGAGAGTTTTTCCTTTCCCTTTGAAGGTATCAGTCTGCTGAAATGAATAGATAGATTCACAGGAGAAAAAGCATATGCATTTATTCATATGCATAGGGCAGGAAACATACTTAATATGAGACTCAAAAAAGGGCCCAATGCAGAAACTTAAATAGCACATGATTTAAAGGGAGAGTGAGTTGGGGGAATGCAAGCAATTTTGAGGGGAAGTAAATGATTTTTAGGGGCATTGAATGGGACCAAGACCTGACAATAACTTGTGGTTGAGTTACAGGAAGGGGAACAGAGGTCCTTTTGTTGGCAAATTTTCACTGGCCACCTCTCAGAGCTGCCCTCAAAAGAAGAGACTATAAGTCTGTTTGGGTGTGGGGATGAGTCTTGGACTTTTCTCCAGTGGTTAATCTTCCCTGATTATTTGATGAAATTCCTAGGGAGGGGGTTTGAAGATAAGTTGCATTTTTCTTTTGGAAGATTATTTCTCCAGTCTGATATGAACACTTCCAGGGAGAACTCCTCCCAGTGCTTGGGAGGCAGGAGGAGAGAAACAGGAGAAGGTTAGAAAGTCTTTGTTCTGAAAGCAGCTTCTAAGACCTTTCCATTGCTTATAATTAAAAAATACATGTGAGCCGGGCTCGGTGGCTCAGCCTGTAATCCCGCGCCTTTGGGAGGCTGAGGTGAGTGGATTGCCCTTGCCCGCGGGTTCGAGACCCGCCTGGGCAGTGAGACCTCATCTCTACAATAAATCAAAAACTCAGCTGGGCGTGGTGGCGCATGCCTGTAATTCCAGCTACTCGGAAGGCTGAGGCGGAAGGCTCTCCGGAGCCCAGCAGGTCGAGGCTGTGGTGGCTGGGAGCAGCCACTGCACTCCAGTCTGGGCAACCGAGGGAGACTCCAACTCAAAAAAAAAAAAAAAATACATGTGTGCCAAAGTGCCAGACTTTGGGGTTCTCACTCTCTGTGTCCCACAATTACCTCAGGAGATTTGTGTGAGGATTAAAGGAGTTATCATACATAACACAGTTAGAACATTGTCTAGCATGTAGTAAGAACTGTGGACACATTCACTATGATTAGAAACAAGATTAAATAAAATACATTTAGCTCTAATAGGTATATCTTCCCATTTATTTGTTTTTGTGGGGTTATATAATCTTAGAAAAGTAGATTTCAATCACAGAATGTAGTCTCTTCCTTTGCATCTTTATTATGGTCTTCTAAACATTCTTTATTGGAATAACAACATCTGATGTTTCTAAAATAATCATGTTAATCTCCTTATACCAATGCAATCTGTACTAGTGAATACAAAAATATTGAAATCACAAAACCAAAGACATCAGCCGGCAACAGCTGCTGACATTGCCAGGGAATGAGATGCAGTGAAAGCTGGGGCAAAGAATTAATTAATGGGTGAAAACTTTGACAAGTAACATTATTTTGTATCTTCCGATTTTTAAGGACGCTACATTCCTCCATGAGTAGTTGGCCTTCCAATAAAAATTGTCTTCATAGTTGATGAGCTTTCGTAATTCTGGCTGTGACACTGCTCTTCAGAGCCCATCTTGCCTTGAGATAAAAGTCTCTGCCTCTACTTTCTTTTCAGTCAACCGCCGTGCTTTCGAGATCTTTAAATACATGATTTGTATTGAGGACCTTAATTACAGAAGCCTATGTTATCTAGTATTAAGCTCAGAGTCCACTCCGTTTTATTTTTTATGCCTGTGGTGAGTGCTGTGTTCTTTCTTTCCAGCACTCAATAACCATTCATAGCAACACCAGTGTGACACATGGAGAAAAATTGCACTGTGGAAAGCATTACTGATCTGTTTCTCAGAGCCTGTTATGATGCTGTGGCCTTAACAACATTTCACTTTGTCACAGTAGGACGTGAGTTAATGGGCCCACTTTGATGGCCAGATGAGTAGAAACTTGATGAATATGGTTCTACTCAATTGCATTTCATCTTGCATGAGTTAAAGCACGGCTATTGTATATCCATCAAGCTGATATAAAACTGAACAGAAAGAACCATCACTTATCCCTTAAGTTTGAACTTGAAAAGTAAAAGTGACATCCATTAAGTGCCTACCATGTGCTAAATGTTTTTACAACATATAATTCTGAGAGCAACCCTTCAAGAAAACCGTTACTTATCCTGATTTTACAAGAAAGCCTAAAAATCTTACCCAACATTCTGCACATTTTGTCTTCCAATTTTCCCGAAATCCACATCTGTGAAGCCTTGGGCACCTTCTGCAGGATGGTGGATTTGTGGGAAATGCTCCCCTCACACTCGCTGTGTACTTCAGTGAAAATAGTCAATATTTATGTCAACTTGTAACTGATTACGTTAGCCCCTCACATTCTTCCTGTCCACATTGATTGAAGCAGCGGCCATTCACCGACCCAACTGCCAATAAGTTCCTTCTCTTGAAGTTACAACTGGTGCCAATTTGTCAGGAAGGAATCTTTAAAATGTTTTAATGTGTTATTTTATGCCTGCAAAATAATACATGTAACATATGTGATGGTTGTAAATCATAGTAATAATCAGAACACCAATGCTCCCAGAATTCAGTGTGAGAACTAGGACATCGTCCTCCCCTGAGAATTTGCCCATGTGGTTCACCTCATCCCATTGTCCCCTCCAAAAGGCACCATTTTCCTAATGTTGTGCTTAATGTTCACTTCCACTTACAAAAATTATGTTCTACATCTACATACTTATAAGAAGCATATGTTTAGTCTTACACTTTTGAAACTGTCTAATATTTATTGACTAAATGGACATGCAGTCTCTATCAGTCATTTCTTTTTTTCATGTTTATCTCTTCTCTGCATAGTTTTGCACAAGTAAGAAAAGAAGAAACCTCTTTTGAATAAATTTATCCTATGAGACTGGATGCAGTGGCTCACGCCTGTAATCCTAGCACTTTGGGTGGCCAAGGTGAGAGGATCGCCTGAGCCCATGGATTTGAGACCAGCCTGGGCAACTTGATGAGAACTTATCTCTACAATAAAGCAAAACGATCAGCCGGATGTGGTGGCACGTGCCTGTAGTTCCAGCTACTTGGAAATCTGAGGTGGAAGGATCACCTGAGCCCAGCAGGTTAAGGCTGTGGTGACCATGAGCATACCACTGCACTCCAGCCCGGGTGACGGTGTGAGACTCCAACTCAAAAAAAAAAATATCTTATCAGTGAATGGCATAACCTCCTAGCCAAGTACTTAAGCAAACTGCAAGTCAACCTGGACACCTCCCTCTCCCTGCCCCACTTCTGGCACATCTGCCAGTCTTCCTACAGTAGGTGCCAACTCCTACCCTTCACCCCATCTCCACTGTCTCTGCCCCATCCTGGCCATCCTTCTCTCTGGCCTGGAGAAGCTGTCATGGCCCCTGTTCTGCTCCCAGGTTTGCTACCTGTAATCTACTTTCACATTGTAGACAAAGTGCTCTGTGGGTTTTTGGTAAACACAGTCACATCATGTCATTTTTCTGCTTAAGACACTTGTGCTGCTACCCACTGCACTGGAATGAAACCCACATTCCTCACCATGGCCTGTGATTCTCCATATGACATTACCCCAGTGACCTTGACTTTTTTCTCTGCTCCTATCTGTGTGCTCTGGCCCTCCTCTCACCCTGGTGATTTTTGTGTTTGCTGTTCCGTCTACCCCCAGATCATTGCATGGCTGGATTCCTTTTTAAATCTGTGAAAATATAAGGGACAGTTGAGAAATCTTTTATGTGTATATAAGGTGTATTGATCAAGTCAGGGTATTTAGGGTGTCCATCATTCAAGTACAATAATTTTTTAAGTATAGTCATTCTGCTGTGCTATCACATATTGAATGTATTCCTTACTGTGTGTTTATACCTATTAGCCCAGTTCTCATCATCCTCCCTTTTCCCCCCAAATCATCCCTCCCTATCTCTATCCTTTCACTCTCTATCCTTCCACTCTCTACCTCCATGTCTATTCTTCCACTCTCTACCTCCATGTGTTCAAGTTTTTCAGTTTCTGTATATGAGTGGGAATACTCAGTATTTGTCCTGTGCCTGACGACCTACAGTTTCTTCCATATTGCTGCAGATGACATGATTTCAGAACTTTTATGACTGAATAGTATTTCATCATGTATATATACCACATTCTCTTTATTATTCATCCATCAGTGGACACTTGGGCTAATTCCATGCCTTTGCTAGGGTCCTTCTAGAACAACCAATGTCACCACCACAAAGAGATCACCTCTGCCCACCTCACTCAAAGTAACAGCTCTCTTCCACTGCACTTTCATTACATGTGGCCTGTTGACCTGTTCACTGTCAGTCACCCTCCTCTCATTTCATGAGTTACACGAGGTCAGAAACCTTGAGGTTGTGAAAGAAATGTGATTCTGACACTTGTTTCTAAAATATAAATAGAGAAGACTATATTCAAGACTATTATAGTAACTGAATTGCAGTAGGGAAGAAAAGTCAGGCCCAACTCCAAATACAACAAAGACAAGGGGAGAATTTACAGGCAATGGGGGGGGGGGGGGAATAAATGATGAATACTAAAAGGAGACATCAGGGTAGGGGATTCTTTCTCAAGGCAGGTCAAGGATATAGACATCAAAGGAAGGGAATGGAGCACTTGATCTCCCAAAAGTAGAGGATGAAGAGCAGATGTAAAGGCTAGGGTCTCTCTCTAAACTGACTTAGCAAGATTCTTGCTAAAATGGGGCTGGGATGGCCAAACACAAGATGGGCCTCAGGTTCAGGCCTAGTGGAGAAGAGGACTCAAAGTAGCTTGACTAAAGTTTGGTCATAGAGAGAGTCTTTGTCAACTTCCTGTCCTTTCTTTTGTCTCTAAAGTAGTTCTATCCAATAAAAATAGAAGGAGAGCAACAAATTCAAGATAGATGTATTACATTTTCTAGTAGCCATGTTAAGAAAAGTAAAAAGAAACAAATGAATTGATTTAATAAGAATATATTAACCCAATATATCAAAATATTATTTGTCAACATATAATCAATATAAAATTGCTAATAAAATATTTTACATTATTTTCTTATATCAAATATTAGAAACCCAACAATATTTTATAGTCACAGCACAACTCAGTTCAGACCTGTCAGTTTCAAGGGTTGAAAAACTGCAGTGATTCATGACTACTGGATTGACTACTGGATTGTACAATATAGATCCAAAGGCTAGGAGAGACTGCACCCAAGGTGTATAATAAATGCATATTGAGTAAAGGGATTCATTAATTAATTAGTAATAAATGTGGTCACAGGAATGGCAATTTTCTTCCCTCAAGTGTTTAGATATGCTATTGCCAAGTTCTATGCTGGAAGCATGAATAGAGTATGTGTTGCTTGATTTGGGAAGGAATGGATATTTCAAATAATAAGAGAATACTATACCATATCTCAAATGCTATTTAATTTTTCTCATTCTTTTCCTATAAATATTGTAAGGTAACGATGGAAGAAAACATAGCTGTGAGTTTTATTCATGAAGGCATTCATGCCAATACAAAGACTTTTGGCCAATTAGATGTCATTATTTTCATCCATCGAAAATATTTTTCTTAAAGAATAAGACTACAGTTTTTTTACATACTCTTTGCAACAGGACTGTTTTAAGTGTCCAGTTTTGTTTCTTTCAATTTGTTGTTGGATTCTATATTGAGTAGCTGCAGGTGATGGCATTTGGCATTATTTATTCACCATATATGTCAGGGCAGGCATATAACTGCAGCTCAGCTAGGAATAGTCAGACACCTAGATTTACTGTTTACTGTGCACTGTGTGACTTCAGAATATTTCTCTTTCCCATTATTGCTCTTCTCTTATCCAATGTGTTAAGGACAAAGGAAGACATTTTTTCCTCTTACCCACGCAGTCAGGATCTGTGTATTTAACTTTCTTTCTGTTTGTGTTGTGAACACAGTTAGCCACAGACCTCATCTCCTCCAGGGCCATCCATTGTGGTATTCCTGGAAGTTGTTGATTCTAAGTCTTCTAAGTCAAAGTAACCAAACAACCATTAACACACCCAGGAACCCAGAGGACTCATGAAAATATTTATCTGATATTCTGTCTATGTCTTATGTAGTTTCATTTGACATCTTGACAAATGCAGGTTAAAAAACTTAGGAATTAGAGAACTAAAACATACTAACAGAAAGAGACATTTTTGCTCCAGTTTTTTGATAGCAAAAGAATGCATGTTTCATTCTCTTCCCCAGCAATTAGATTTCTTTATAGAGATATAAAAATGTTTTTTATTTAACTTTTGAATTTTTGGCAAGCTTGATAAAGGCCAAATCAATGCTAAATCAGAGGTATTTGCAACATACACAAATTTGATCCAAACTGGATACTTTAAAGCTCATATAGATCTAAATGATATTCTCCCAGATGGTGAATTAATGTAATTTTAGCAGGAAGCAGAGTTGCACGAATATGCAGCATTGAGGTCTGTGCTGATTGAGTGTACCGTGCCCACCACACACAGATGCTGCTTTTCATTTGGGTGCCAGTTGTCTCTGTTTCTTTCTATTCTACAAAGTGAGGAATGGGATTTGAGAGTTTAGTAGATTACAGTTTAGTTACTAATGACTTGTTCGAAATGGAAGCTCTCTGTGAACTGTGTATCCGTTCTATTCTTTCTACAGGGTTTGAAAGGTGACTTGGGTCCTCAAGGTCCACCTGGCCCAAAAGGAGAAAAGGTACTGTTTTTACCCAGCACTGTGCCAACCTTTTCTTATAAAACCCCAAGAATCTATACAATGACTTCTTGTTGATGCCATTTATTTCCCTAAATCATTTTAAACTTAACCCAAGGCGGTCATGTTAATAGCATCTGAACAAGAGAAGCCTTTTGGTTCTTGTAATTAGCCGAAGAGACTAAATGCACAATTGCTAGTTGACATTAACTTATGCTGATATGAGTTCCCTTTTCTCACCCTTGCTTAACAGATGAGATATTCCATCATCAAATCAGCACGTGTGTCTTATGTGGGCAACTTGGCCAGTAACACTGAGCTGTTCCGTAACAGTGAGGCACGTGGCTTTGGGGGGGAATGAGGCCAACTTTTTAATCTCAGTCTTAGTCAAAATGTTACACTTCCTGCCATGCTTTCTCATGTGATATGCTATTTCAGAATAGCATATTGGCAGTTACCTTGAAAAGAGAATTAAGAAATAGTAAAAGCAAGAATTGTTTTGAGCTAAGTCATTGGATGATTCTGATTTGATGAAAACTGTGTGTGTACATGTTTTGCAAGTATCTTGTCCTCTATTCTCAGCACATTTAGAAATCTTTTTCTGTCTTCAATACTTATTTCTATGTCAGAAGTGATCCTGCAAATTAGTCCTCAGTGACTCATTTAAGCTATGCCGGTGTTCTCAAAAACCATGCTAGGCTGCAACTTTTTAAGTTGTTGTGTTAGGTGAGAAAAGAGAAAGTTCTAAAGATGCCCTCAGCATGAGAATACAGCATCCCAGAATTTCATGCCGTGCAGTGTATGTTCTCCACCATGACCAGCTAGACACAGACCAGGGCAGGGAAGCTTGGTGCTGACGACTGAGAATTCTTGTGAAATAGAGTTCCTGAGACAATGAGGCTTGGAAGAGACATAGAAACTGGAAAATAGGGAACTTTTAGATGGACCATTTTTAAAGATTTTGAATATTTTATCAATCTATCCACCTGGAAATCTGTATTCACATAGATCAGCAAAGCAATTTCAATACTTAAAAATGCATAACATAGGCAAAGCCTCTTACATTTGATGGCAAACGTTACGCCAATTCAGCAGAGCTTTAGATGAGGCCTGGGACTACTTCTTGCAGCTGGGAGACACGAAGTGGAGAGAGCCACTTGTTATTTCTGCTGATCCTCACACTAACTTTGTCAGAAAAATTATCCATCGCCGTGACACTTTCCAGCTGCTCTGCCGGCAAGAAACTGTATTTGAAAAGATATTCTTTCTAATTTTGGATTAGTAGACAAAAAGAATAGAAAATTGGATTATTTTAGCTTTCTAAACAAGCTGCTGCAAAAAGCAAGGCATTCACAAGGTGATTTTTATCTCACGAGAGTCAAGGACATGTGATACATTTTTCTTTGTGCAGAGGTTTTTATCAAGATGAAATTCCATCTTCTGTCCTTCAAGAGTCATCTATAGATATTGCTTCTATCCACTCAGAAATTTGTAAGTAATGTACAAAAAGGGAGTGTTGGCAATTACGACTTTTCCTTAATCTATTTTAGGGAGACATGGGACCTCCAGGACCGCCAGCCTTAACTGTAAGTATTTTCTAAGTTAAAATCCAAAATTGAAATCTGTTACCCTGTTTAGAAGTCATACTATATCATGACTAAATCAGAATTAAATCATAGAGTATTTTGAGAATTGAAAGTGCATCTAGCCAAGCCTCCACATTTTAAAGACTGGGTATCTGTCCACATCAGGAAGTACTTGGCCTGAAGCCATACAGGATGTTATTATAAACGTTGGGAATCAGTACCTACCCTGAGCAATTTCTTCCACCCTTCATATGGCTTATAATTTTGTCCCTTAAATGTTTGATTATACACTCTTAACATCACATTGAAAGCCAATGGAAGCAAAGACAGTTCTACTTCCTCTAAATACTAAAAGGATAAAACAAACTATAATCGCCCGATGGGTAAAAACAATTACCTATTTAAACTTATTGTTACAGTTCACCAAACCTGTCCAAGACCATTGTAATTTTCCTATTTGCTTCTAAGACTTGCAAATGATAAAATGGCGATATTTTAGTAACAGAGTCTGAGAAAAGTTTATAATGTACACACAAGATTGTTCTTAAGTAAATGGTTCATCATTTATCAAGCATTTAATCATGAATATACAATGCTTTTATATTTAGATACAATTTACTATTATAGATTTTCTTCATAGGTCATTAAAGATTCCTATTTAACTTAAAGATTTGGCCTAAGAAAGACTCTAAGCCTAATGGGAAAAAATGACATTTTTTTTTTTTAAAGATCGTTTGTGACTTGGAAACTCTTGAATCTTATGTTGATGTCATCTGATGACATAAATGAAACATTTAAATAATTAGTAGTCAAAGGCATATTCTGATTGTAGAGGGTTCCTTTTAAAGACTTCTTCCAGAATTCAGATTGGAGAGGTTCCTATCAGGGGAGCATGGGATCTCAAAGGCTGTGTTATTTTGGTAACATTATGCTTATCTTTATAATTGAAAATTCCGTTATGAGCAACACATTCATAATGTATATACTGTTCTTACACAAATACTCTTTACAATTCTCACATAAAGAATAAATGCGTCCTCAAAGGTCTGAGTACCACATGTTCTCACTCATAAGTGGACCTTAAACAACTACCGTAATACTATAAGAAAAGGATTGACAGTAGTGGGAAACTACGGGGTGGGGGAGGGCAGGGAGGTGGGATTTATGGTAGTCAATATCTGCCTGGGGAAGTGGGAGGCACACCTCATAAACAAGGTACCTGCACAATGAATATTTGAATTCCTAACCCTTAATTATGCCCCACAATTTTAAAAGAAAAACAATTTTTTTAAATACATTTTTTATTATGATGTTGTGGGGTACAGTTAAGGGTTAGGTGTAAAAATATGCTTCATTTAGGCCCCCTTGTTGATAACAGGTGTCTCCCTGTCCCCAGACAGATGTTTACTACCATTAGTCTCACCCCTTTTCCCTCCCCCCATAGTTTCCCCCATCACTGTCAGTCATTTTCTTATGGAGGTGCGTTGGATGATCAAGGTCCACTATATGAGTGAGAACATGTGATACTCAGATCTTTGTTTCTGTGAGAGGTCACTCTAGTTCCATCCGGGTTGTTGCGAAATTCATGATTTTGTTCTTTTTTATGGCTGCATAGTATTCCATCATGTATATGTACCACATTTTTTTAATCCAGTCCTCTTTTGATGGGCAGCATAGTTGCTTCCAGGTTCTTCCTATTGTGAACAATACTGTGATAAACATACATGTGCAGGTATCTTTTTTATAGAGTGATTTGAGTTCTTCAGGATATATTCCCAGTAGGGAGATTGCAGGGGTCATATGGGAGGTTGATATTTAGAGCTTTTAGGAATCGTCACATTGCTTTCCACAGAGGTTGCACTAGTTTACACTCCCACCAACAGTGTAGCAGTGTTCCCTTTTCACCACACCCTCTCCAGCAACTGTTATTTTTTGAGTTGTTGATAATTGCCATTCTGACTGGAGTTAGGTGGTATCTCAGTGTGATTTTGATTTGCATCTCCCTGATGATTAGTGAGGTTGAACATTTCTTCATGTGTCTGTTGGCTGCTTGGATGTCTTCCTTTGTGAAGTGTCTGTTCATATCTTTTCCCCATTTTATAATGGGGTGGTTTGTTTTTTTCTTTTCACACATTTGAGTTCCTTGTAGATCCAAGATGTTAAGCCTTTGTCAGACCTGGTGTTGGCAAATACTTTTTCCCAATCTGTAGGCTGTCTCCCTGCTCTCTTGATGGTTTCTTTGGCTTTGCAGAAGCTTGTCAGTTTAATAAGGTCTCACTTGTCTATCTTCTCTCTTATGAGCTGTGGGTTTCGGGTTTTGTTCAGGAATTGGATGCCAGTTTTCCATGAGGGTATGTCCTTCATTTTCTAAGCTTCTTATGGTTTGAGGTTTTACATTTAGGTCTCTGATCCATTTGGAATTAAGGTTTGTGCATGGGGATAGATAGGTCCTGTTTCAATCTTCTGCATGTGGTCAGTCAGTTTTCCCAGCACCATTTACTGAATAGGTTCTCCTCTCCCCAGTGGTAGGTGGTGGAGGCTTTGTCGAAGATGAGTTGGTTGAGAAATTGAGGTTTTGCTTCTGGAATCTCAATTCTATTCCGTTGATCTATATGCCTGTTCCTATACCAATACGAAGCTATTTTGATGATTGTAGCTTTATAGTAAAGTTTGAAGTCTGGTAATGTGATACCACCTGCTTTGTTTTTTTGTTGTTGAGGATTGTTCTGGCTATTCTTGGACATTTGTGTTTCCATATGAATTCCTGTGTTGTTTTTTCTAGGTCTGAGAAGAATGTTGCTGGTAATTTGATGGGCATTGCATTGAATTTGTAGATTGCCTTAGGTAAGGTGGACATCTTCACAATGTTGATTCTTCCAATCCATGATCATGGGATATTTTTCCATTTGTTTGTGTCATCTTTGATTTCTTTGAGCAGTGTTTTGCAGTTTTCTTTGTAAAGGTCTTTCACATCTCTGGTTAGGAAGATGCCAAGGTGTTTCATTTTTTTTGTGGTTATTGTGAATGGAATTGTGTTTTTTATTTGGGTTTCTGTTTATTATTGGTGTAAAGAAATGTGATTGTCTTTTGTACATT